>NC_083872.1:49008349-49309183 GCF_032452875.1 Bos javanicus | reverse complement strand
AAAGGTCCATCTAGTCAAAGCTTTGATTTTTCCAGTAGTCATTACTGGATTTGACAGTGGGAGTATAAAGAAAACTGAGTGCCGAAGAATTGATATTTTTGAACTGTGGTGTTGGAGCAGACTCTTGAGAGTCCCTTGGACTGTAAGGAGATCCAACCAGTCCATGCTAAAGCAAATCAGTCTTGAATATTCATTGGAAGGATTGACACTGATGCTGAAACTCCAAAACTTTGGCCACCTGATGCAAAGAACTGACTTATTTGAAAAAACTCTGATGCTGGGAAAGATTGAAGGTTGGGGGAAAAGGGGCCAACAGAGGATGAGATAGTTGGATGGCATCACCGACTCAATGGACATGAGTTTGAGTAGGCTCTGGGAGTTGGTGATGGACAGGGAGGTCTGGTGTGCTGCAGTCCATGGAGTCACAGAGAGTCAGACATGACTGAGCAACTGAAATGAACTGAACTGAACTGAAATTAGGGATTTGGAAAGTATCAGATGGCCTCCCTGTTCTGGAATAAGTTTTATTAGTATCAAAGTGATTTAGAATCATTTTCCCTCAATTATCTCTTTTTGTCCAGATCGCATCAGCCGTCATTACACACGGAACCTAACCTTGACTGCTATTTATGATGTGGCTGGGCATGGTGAACCCATCCATCTCCCCAGCCCATTCTCCCCTGCCTTGTGGACTTATATGTGTGTGCAGGGAAGGCTAAACTCCTTCCCTCTGGTTTCCTTTAAAAAAAAATGTATTTATTTATTTGGCTGAGCCGAGTCTTAGCTGCGACATGTGGGATCTATTTCCAGACCAGGGATTTAACCTGGGCCCTCTGCAATGGGAGTGTGGAGTACTAGCCACTGGACCACCAGGAATGTCCCTGGTGTCCTTCTTTCCCATAGATGCCACGTGGCCAAGTTACTGCTGCTTCCACCCAACTCTTTCCCAGTTCTCACCACCTTCCCTATGGCTGGGGCCTTCCGTTTGGCAGGGTTCCTGCCATGCTGGATGGGTTCAGATGGCATCGTGCTCCTTCCACCAGGCTGGGACAAGAGTTCCAGTTCTTTCCAACTCAAGGTGGAAGGACATTTTTGTGTCATTTTCATGATAGATCTTTCAACCAAACTTAGAGCTAAAATATTACTCTGATGCTGCTGCTGCTGCTGCTAAGTCGTGTCAGTCATGTTCAGCTCTGTGTGACCCCATAGGCAGCAGCCCACCAGGCTCCTCTGTCCTTGGGAGTCTCCAGGCAAGAATACTGGAGTGGGTTGCCATTTCCTTCTCCATTACCCTGATAAGTCAATTTTTATAACTCTCACTAAGGACCTGACACAGAATAAGTTCACTCCTGAACACGATCTAAGTTCAGGCTCAGGAAATGAGGCAAAATTGTTCAGGTGTCTGGGGTGTGGGGCTCTGATTGTCAGGCCCTCAGTTTCCTTTTTTCTCTTTCAAGGAGCCTGGAACCTTTTTATAGTTGAAACTTTCCTTGGGGGTCCTCCTTGGCAACCCAAGAGCCCATGTGTATACAAAACTCTCATCAGCAGCATTTTTAATCACATGAAGACCTGTTGGGGCTCATACAGATCTTTTCTAGGTCAAACTCAGTATATTGTATTTTTGGAAAAATGAAGATATTCATTGTAATTATGTTTTGGAGGCAGGAATTGTTTATTTTCTAAATGCCTTAATGTATTTTCTACACTTAAAAAAATAGGACAAAGTGAGATTTGAAGAAGACAGCAGATGTTTACTGTTAAACCTGGAAATATTTCTCAATCCCTTTTACTGTCACTCCTCTCACTTAAGAATCTGTACAGTGAGAGTCATGTTTTCCGAGGCCCTGAAGTGTCTTAAAGATTTCCCTATTGGTCATTGCTTAAATGAACACCCAGGGGGGCTATTTTACAGATTCTCAGTTCAGTTCAGTTGCTCAGTCATGTCCGACTCTTTGCAACCCCATGAATCGCAGCACGCCAGGCCTCCCTGTCCATCACCAACTCCTGGAGTTCACTCAAACTCACGTGCATCGAGTTGGTAATGCCATCCAGCCATCTCATCCTCTATCGTCCCCTTCTCCTCCTGCCCCCAATCCCTCCCTGCATCAGAGTCTTTTCCAATGAGTCAACTCTTCACATGAGGTGGCCAAAGTACTGGAGTTTCACCTTTAGCATCAGTCCTTCCAAAGAACACCCAGGACTAATCTCCTTTAGAATGGACTGGTTGGATCTCCTTGCAGTCCAAGGGATTCTCAAGAGTTTTCTCCAACACCACAGTTCAAAAGCATCATTTCTTCAGCTCTCAGCTTTCTTTATAGTCCAACTTTCACATCCATACATGACCACAGGAAAAACCATAGCCTTTACAAATCCTGCTGCTAAGTTACTTCAGTCGTGTCTGACTCTGTGTGACCCGTAGACGGCAGCCCACCAGGCTCCCCCGTCCCTGGGATTCTCCAGGCAAGAACACTGGGGTGAGTTGCCATTTCCTTCTCCAATGCATGAAAGTGAAAAGTGAAAGGGAAGTCACTCAGGCATGTCTGACTCTTAGCGACCCCATGGACTGAAGCCCGCCAGGCTCCTCTGTCCATGGGATTTTCCAGGCAAGAGTACTGGAGTGGGGTGCCATTGCCTTCCCCGTTACAGATCCTAGGATAGCATCAGTCCCTTTCTTTCTCTGTATTCCATATGTCTTCTTGGGTCCTGGCTTTGGGGGCTGAGCTCAAGTCCTCCGCCAGGCTGAGGGAAAGCAGACAAAGCTCTGGGTGCCTCAACTCTAAGGGAAAAGGACATCCTACTGGAGACTAGGGTGCAGCCATGGGAGCTGGGAAGACTGAACATCATTTGGCTGAGTCAATACACGAGCAAACCTGGTATTGGAATGGATTCTCTTGATTGATACATACTGATAAAAATCTTGGTGGAGGCTGTGGGAGGAGAGGGAAAAGATTTAAGATCTGAGTAGAAAGAGTTTAAAAACAGATTCAGATTCATTACAGTTGCTGGTGGAGACTCTTAATGATTCAAAGTGTTTCTTTGGGTCAGAGAGTCATGGGGCTTTTTAAAATTGAACTTTTTTTTTTTAATTACAAAAAAAGGAATTAGCAGATTCCCCCAAAATATGAATTGGGCTTTGACAGGAAACTGCTTCTTCCTGCCACCAGAGAGTCATGCGAGACTCAAAATGGCAAACATCTGTTTGACGGGCATCCTGACCTTGGCTTGGCAGAGAACTCAGAAGAAACAGCATCACTATTCAATGTATATTTTCATTTGAGACAGCAAGTATGGTGTGTAGCAGTGTGACCAAGTGTTAAGAACAGAGCAGCTATTTAGTAAAGATTTATTAGGACACACCTAGGACTCAAATAGCTCAGCTTCACACAAACACTGGGATAAAATTTCACGGTGTGTTGTGTATTCTGTACCTTACTGTGGTTCTTTCTTGTGCAGGTTAGAATTTGGTGGGTAATTAAATGCATGTAATACAAGCCACTGGGCTTCCCTGGTGGCTCAGCAGTAAAGAACCTGCCTGCCAATGCAAGAGATGTGGGTTCAATCCCTGGGTTGGGAAGATCCCCTGGAGTAGGAAATGGCAACCCACTTCAGTATTCTTGCCTGGAAAATCCCATGGACAGAAAGAAGCCTGGCAGACTACAGTCCATGAGATCACAAAGAGTCTGATACAACTTAGCAACTGAGTATGAATACACACCACTGGGCAAGGTTAAGCCTAGTTCACGATCATGCATGTGAACTAGACAGGCAGTCACGCGTTCCTTTTGACTCTTTACTTAGTTCCTCCTTACTCATTGGGCTTCCCTTGTGGCTCAGCTGGTAAAGAATCTGCCTGCAATGCAGGAGACCTGAGTTCAATCCCTGGGTTGGGAAGATCCCCTGGAGAAGGGAAAGGCTACCCACTCCAGTATTCTGGCCTGGAGAATTCCATGGGCTGTATAGTCCACGGGATCGCAAAGAGTTGGACACGACTGAGCAGCTATCACTTTCACTTACTCATTAACATATTAGCAGACCTTTCCAGGGTGCTTGTATTAAGATTAAAATCATAAAAATAGTCTGAAATTCATGAATGCATGTTTGCTCTTATAAACCTTATGTCAGATACTTTTCAGAATTAATAATTTTTCAGAATTTTATATAAGTAAAATGGTAGATTTATAATATATAATATCCCCAGCAGGTACTAGGGTGATGTTTTTTAATAAAGCATTTAAATATTTTTGGCACTTGGTGGATATGTACGAACATAGACACTGATTGTGATAAAGACTATAAGTAACCTGACATCACTTCATGGCAGGCATTCTTGCCAAATGAATTATGAATAAGATTCAGTTTTCAAAGACTTAAAGAATGTTCACAATTTTAAGTCAAGGAATGGTAGACTTAACATTCACTATCACCGATATAGTTTATTACTTCATACAGATATTGAAATAAAAGTTTACAAAACATGTTGCCAGGAACATATTCACCTTTGCTGTGACTATTTCATCAGATTACCTAGAAAACAGTTTTGACTTTTCCCTACAAACAAGCCTAATTAGAGGAAAATCAGCCCCACCAGCCACTGCAGATCTTCTGCCATTTGTGTTTGGAGTCTTTGCCTGGGCTTCGAGGTTGGCATTCTATTGGCATCACTCTGCTGGTTGACTTCTCGTCAACTGTCATGTGAAGTGGGAAATAGAATTCCATCAGAGCCACACTAACACTTCTGAATTCGAGCCAGGAAGTATTTTATTTGATGCACGAAACAACATAAAGCCGACATCCTGGCCCATGTGCCCCGTGGCATCCACATCAGTGGCCGGATGGAGAGCAGGGGCAGGATGCAGCTATGGATGAGATGGTGCATGTAACCACGCTGCTCTTGTTTCTGTTATCTCATGCGCTCCAGATTTCTTCACAGCCTAGGACCTCTGTGCTTTCTGCTCCCTCTTCTTGGAACACACTTCTTGTGACTTCTGAAGAGCTAATCCCTTCTTTTCATTTAGGCATCTCCTAACAGTACCTCCTGTGACAGACGTTCCTTGACCACCCTATTTAATGCTGTCCAACTCCAGTGACTCTTTATAATGTTACCATATTTTATTTTCTTCAAAGCATTTCTATGAGATGACCCTGCTGTTTGTTTACTTATTTACTTGTTCATCCTTTTTCTCCTTCAGAGTAAAAACTTTTCAGACTCATTGTCAGGATGTTTAGTCCCTGGCATATGAAAGGGCTCACTAAACATTTGTTGAACGCATGAATGCTCCCTGCAATGTCACTAGTTCCCCCACTTTAGGTTGCCTCCTTCTCCCATTCCAACATCCCAATGTGCCTTTTGTGACAAATGTCCCAGAAGAAAAAATATTGCAAATGTGGGAAACGTGATAGAGCATGAAGTGGGGTAGAATATAAATTAGCTTCATAAACTGTGAATCATAAATCATGGTTCCATCTGTTCTGTGACAGAGTGAAAACAGCAAAAATTTTCCACAAGATAGGAACTGAAAACAGAGAGAAGCCATGAGTTTGGACTCACGGAAAGCCTATTACTATATTTTCATTATCATCTTTCTCCCATGCTCCTCAGCAACAGTTTTGGTCATACTATGCCCTTCTGAAACAAGCCCAGGAATTTATTCATAGTAAAAATTGGTTCCTTCCAATCTACAAGCTTGTACCCCTTAACTCCAGACCAGACACCTAGAAGCCATTCAACAAATATTTGAAGGCTATCAATGGTAAATTCCACTGTTACAGATTTCTTCTTCCAAGTTAATTACTTATTTTTTATAAAACAAAAGATTCTTTAAAACAGATAACCTACAGAAGAAAGTCCATTCATTTACAGTCTAGTATTAAATGATAAGCCTCCATGAAAGATTTGATGGGGTACGGAGCACTAAACAGTTTTTAAAGCATGAGTCACGACTTGAGCAGGAGAGGCCTGGGTGAGGCATGGTCACGGGCAGCAAAAGGGCACAGGGTGTGCTGAGAAAGGATGAGACATTCAGAGGGGACAGAGGAATGAAGAAGGGTTTCTAAGACAACTGGTTCACATTAAAATTTTGCCTAAGGCCAACATGGTGGAGGAGGATGTTCTGGGAGACTTGGTGCCTTCAGATTATGTCTACTGGCTAAAAGCATGGTGAAGACAGGAGGTCACCAGGACATCCTGGGGCTGAAAAAACCATAGTTTTATCTTGGGGAAATTAAATTAAAATGAACATCAATACACAGATTGACATTTCTGACAGGCTGCCCAAGAAGTTGATGGCAGTGACCGCCTCTGGGGAATGAAAATGAGGGATGGTAGGGTGGCCGGTCAGTCTGCAGAGTTTTGTTTTCCTCTCTATAACTTTTTGTAGAATTTTAATTTTTCCCCATGACATGTAATTTGTTTCACAATTACAAATCTTTAAAAAATCAATATCTTTTAAAGACTTTACCATGTTATGTTAACTGAATGAAAATGAATATCACAGCAATTGTACGTAATAATAGTAGGGGGGCTTCAGGACAGGGTTCAAAGAAACATTTTTTGGTGAATTTCATTTATTTATCATTCTTTTTGACTGCGCTGGGGCTTCACTGCTGTGCACACAAAGCTCTCTCTAGTTTTGGCAAGAGTGGGCTAGTCTCCAGTTGTGGTGCACAGGCTTAGTTGCCCGGAAACATGCTGAATCTTCCTGGACCAGGGATCAAACCCATATCTCCTGCATTGGCAGGCAGATTCTTAACCACTGGACCCCCCAGGGAAATCCTAACATATTAATACAAGACGAAAACCCTTGCATTCATAAAACACTGTTCGTGTATAGTTTTCAGTCTTCTGTGCTGAATGTTGCTCAGTCCCTCAAGACACTGTTAGAGCTCCAGGAAGAGACTCAGCAGTAGCTCTAGAACTCAGACCCTCAGGTTTAAAATTCTCTGACATAATACCTCCTGCTCAACTTCATCTACTCTTCTTGTGACTTAGTCTCCTTTTTTTTGTCCCTCTCTTATTACCAATTAGACTGCTGTCTCTCAGAGTGTTTTAATTTAAGCCCTGCAAGACCAGAATTGACTGTAGCTATGCTGTACTCAGGTTAGCAATAGTTTCCTAGACTTATTCGCTCCCTGTATCTTTATCATAAAATGAAATCACCTGAGGTCACATGCAAATCCATGTGATCTTTCCAACCTGAAAGCGTCTAACACATAACTCCTGTACTTAAAAAATCCAAATACTACTTCATTACATTGATAATACACTGAATAAATTTTCAAGTTTTCATACACAGTCCTACTTCATCTCTAGCAAAGAGAGGTGTACAGTAAAGTACACAAACGCACAACCACATGTAGAGGATATATTGTTGTTCAGTTACTAAGTCTTGTCTGACTCTTTTTGACCCAATGAACTGCAGCACACCAAGCTTCCCTGTCTTTCATCACCTCCTGGAGTTGGCTCAAACTCATGCCCATTGAGTTGGTGATGCCATCCAACCATCTTATCCTCTGTCATCCCCTTCTCTTCCCGTCTTCAATTTTTCCCAGCATCAGGGTCTTTTCCAATCAGTTGTCTCTTTGCATCAGGTGGCCAAAGCATCAGCGCTTCAGCTTCAGTATCAGTCCTGATGAATATTCAGGGTTGATTTCCTTTAGGATTGACTGGTTTGATCTTGCTGTTCTAAGGGACTTACGTGACAATGTAAGTCAGACTTCCCTGTTGTGATCCCTTCCTATAATGGAAAGGGCTGTTTAAGTCACAATTACATGCAGGGAAATAAGACTTGCACCACAATTGGTAGGTATGATCTATAGATGTTGGGAATGCAAGCTTTTTCCAAGTATCTGCTTCTGGAACAGCATGCCTTGTTTCATCTAAAAGACAAAAAGTGAGCAGGCCACTATGGCTTTACCCAAGCATTAGTCAAATGCTTTGGATAACTGTAATTTGTATAAGAGAAGAATTGTACACAGCTGCAGTGATATGGCAACCCACTCCAATGTTCTTGCCTGGAGAATCCCAGGGATGAGGGAGCCTGGTGGGCTGCCGTCTATGGGGTCGCACAGAGTTGGACACGACTGAAGTGACTTAGCAGCAGCAGCAGTGATATTAGAGTTGCCCTAAAAAATTTGGGGAGTTTTCCTTTACATTTTCTACTCTTATGATTTTGAAAAGGCAGGCGACTTTCATGGGGGAGAGCTGTGGAAGTGACCTTATTTGAAGCAGCAGAAGGATCATAGAGATGGTTGAGCAGGCTCTGTGTTGTTGTTTTTTTTTTTTTTTTTTTTTCAGTGTCCACACAGTTAACACTTGTTTGATTTCCTTGAAATTGAAGTAAGTTACAACCACTTCCCTGGCCTTATAAGAGTAATTTGTTGCTGAAGAACTCCTTGCAGGCAGACTTCTTATAGGTAAAAAAATGGACTATCCATTGAAATTATTAATGCACGGTTACTTTAAAAATGAACAAAGACTGTGTATTACTGAACCTTGGTAGAGAAATCTGTCTACCAAACATAAGAAATTTCCCCTTTACCGAGAAGGCCTGTGCTCTGCCATGTTGTATGAAAGGGGCAGTTTCCAAAGAGGTGGTGTCCAGACAGAGGCAGTCTTTCCTCCCATGAGGAATGTGTGACCACGTGATCATTTCTTGACAATAAAAGTTGTAGCTGTATGCATGACTTCTGGGCTGGAGTTTTAAGAAGAGATGTACATTTTCCAATGTACTTGTCTCCAGGATTCCACTGGATACAGAGTACACTGAGGCTTTAGGGGCTGCCTGGGAAATCCCATGGACGGAGGAGCCTCGTAGGCTACAGTCCATGGGGTCGCTAAGAGTCAGACATGACTGAGCGACTTCACTTTCACTTTTCACTTTAATGCATTGGAGAAGGAAATGGCAACCCACTCCAGTGTTCTTGCCTGGAGAATCCCAGGGACAGAGGAGCCTGGTGGGCTTTTGTCTATGGGGCCGCACAGAGTCGGACACGACTGACACGACTTAGCAGCAGCAGCAGCAGTAGCCAAAGGAAGCCTGGATCCCTGAATCACCATGAGGCAAGAAGCTTCAGGTCAACCAGAAATACCTACATTGAACTATTTCTCAGCAAGGGAAAAAAAAAAAAAACAACAAACAACACCTGTATTGTGCAAAGCCACTGAAATTTGGAGTTTATTTATCCCCCTAGTTTGAGGATCAGGATACTTGTTCTGTGAAATCCCAGATAGTAAATATTTTAGGCTTTTGGGGAAAAATATGGTCTATATCTCATGTTTTTCTTTTTTTAGCTGAAAAAAAATGCAATTTTTTCCAGTTTTTTCAGGTATAACTGGCATATAACATTGTAAATTTAAAGTGTATAACATGATGGTTTGATACATATATACTTATATATATGTATCTTCTTTTTTATAACCCTATGAAAATGTAAAAATCATTCTTGGCTCACAGGCTACAAAAGACAGCTACAGGCTTAACTAAAATAAACTTTTAAGACAAAACAACAGCAAAAGCTCACACAACAAAACAATATCAACAGTACATGAGCTATTACTCCTGTTGACTGTAGAGAAGACCTTTAGGCCACTTGAGCCAACCATTTCAACATGAGGATGGCTACCTGTGGTTATACCTTGTGGGGCCCAAGTGTTCCCAAGGCACAGACAATCCAAATTGGTTCTCATAAATGCAAAGAATGTCTCCAAAGTTGAAGTTGGAGTAGTATATCAAACTACTAAAAGAGTTGAAATCTCATAACTGAATTGGTATACCTAAGGATATGAATGGATTATGGCTTCCTTTCCCACCATCTTGCTTTGTTATCATACAGCACTTCTTCCACCACTCTTTAGTTTTGTTTCCTGTGCTCCTGTTACTGTGGTCTCCAAACAGTAGATCAAGATCAACTAGCAGATCTTGAAGCTCCACATGGTAAGATTCCAAGATGGTGTCTCCATTTCACAGACATGTTACCTTCACAGCCCGGGTTTCCCAGGTGGTTGGTGGGGCTGTCAGCCCTGGCACCTTCCATTCCACCCAGGTCCTTGTCTCAGTTAGCACAGAACCCAAGACCATTCAGCTTTCAGGAAAATCAACATCCAACAATAGGATGAGTTATTCAATGAGACTCTTCTGCAGCAACTCCCATGAAGATTTCAAAGAATTTCCAATGGTGTGAGAAAAAACTTGTGGAAGAATATTAAATGAAAAGAGCAGAATTGAAAATTACAGGTTTAATATGATCCAAACTGTCTAAATGGGTGTTCATTGGAAGGACTGATGCTGAAGCTGAAACTCCAATTCTTTGACCACCTCATGCAAAGAGTTGACTCATTGGAAAAGACTCTGATGCTGGGAGGGATTGGGGGCAGGAGGAGAAGGGGACAACAGAGGATGAGATCACTGGATGGCATCACTGACTCAATGGACATGAGTTTGAGTGAACTCCGGGAGTTGGTGATGGACAGGGAGCCCTGGCGTGCTGCGATTCATGGGGTTGAAAGGAGTCGGACATGACTGAGCGACTGAACTGAACTGAACTGAAACTGTCTAAAAACAAAGACTTGAAGGAAATACACCAAAATGTTAGCAGTGGTTTTCCTGGGTGGTAGATTATGAATGATTAAAAAATAATAATTCTGTTCTATGCTTTTCTGAAAATATATACAAATGGGCCTATGTTATTTTTCAAAAAGATCAACAAAATTAATGGTAGTTCTTGCTACAAAGTCTTCGGAGAGCTCTGCTCTGCAGAGTGAGTTCCCAGCCCGAGTCTTGCTTTCTGAGAGTTTTTGCTCTGAGAAGTTCTTAGGGGACCCTGAAGCCCATGTTCAGATCAGGAACAGGAAAGGGAAGAGGAGAGTGAAGGACAGAGTTCTGAATATTAGGGAACATGAGATTTGAACCAGAGGAGATCTGGAGGCCCAAAGCAATGTTTGTTTGGTGAGCTGTTTCTTATCCAGTGTCTTATCCCCAAATATGCTCTGTCCACTCTGGTTGTTATCCATCTCTCCTTGGTACTCCACAAGTCCTGGCACAGGAAGTGAAGCAAGAAAGGCTTGCAGGTCAAGGCTGTCCCCTCATTCTCACCCTTCCATGAGGGGGTGAGAGCAGAAGCCTCCCACACTCTCTTCTTGTGACCCCAGCCCTGCAGTGCAGACTGTCCTTACTGTCCCTTATCTTTCTCAAATGATCATTGCAGGGTTATGCTGTGGTAGCCCCACACAGGTTATTTCATTTGCACACATGCTTGCGTATGCCTGTGCTCCCTCCTTGATCCTCTGCTGCGCACATGGTTATGCAGAACACCTGTTCGTTCAGCTAGTCAGCAGATTGCCCTGGAGGTACCAGGGTACAAAAGAAGCCAGATAGAAAAAGGTCCTTTGCTCTTGCAACTGACTTTCCACTATGGAGATAGACAGTAGCAAATACACATATGCTGTAATGTAGAGTAGTGCTGCAAAGAAAAACAAGGCTGAGGAAGAGGCCATTGAGCTGGGGTGAAAGGTGTCTTTAGATACATTGGTCGGAGAAGGCTTCTCTGTGGAGGCTCCATTTTACCAGACACTTTGATGCAATGAGTGAACTATCGAAGTGCAGTGTGGGGATATGTGTTCTGGCTAAGGGAAGAGTAAGCACAAAGGTCTTGAGTCAGGAACAAGCTTGAATCCTGTCCTCAAGTTGTTCCCATTCTAGTGAATCAGACATATCAGTAAACAGGAAATTGCAATATTGTGTGAGAGACATTTATCATTCCATGTTTATAACTAAGTTTTATTGCCTTTAAAATGTATATTATCTCAAAAAATATATGCTATCTCTTTCTGGCTTACTTCACTCTATATGATAGTCTCTGGAGTCATCCATATCTCTACAAATGACCCAGTTTCATTCCTTTTTATGACTGAGTAATAGTCCATTGTCGGAGAAGGCAATGGCACCCCACTCCAGTACTCTGGCCTGGAAAATCCCATGGATGGAGGAGCCTGGAAGGCTGCAGTCCATGGGGTCGCTGGGGGTCGGACACGACTGAGCGACTTCACTTTCACTTTTCACTTTCATGCATTGGAGAAGGAAATGGCAATCCACTCCAGTGTTCTTGCCTGGAGAATCCCAGGGACGGGGAAGCCTGGTGGGCTGCCGTCTTTGAGGTCACACAGAGTTGGACACAACTGAAGTGACTTAACAATAGCGAAATAGTCCATTGTATATATGTGCCACATCTTCTTTATCTATTAACACATATATGTGGAATCTAGACAGATGGTGCCCTTGACCCTATTTCCAGGGCAGGCAGGGATAGAGTTTCAGACTTAGAGAATGGACATGTGGACCCAGGAAGGAGGGAAAGGGTGAGATGAATTAGGAGACTGGCATTGACATATGTACATTTCCATGTGTAAAACACATAGCTACTGGGAAGCTGCTGTTTAACTTAGAAGGTCAGCTTAGTGCTCTGTGATGACCTAGAAGGGTGGGATGGGGTGGGTCTTGGAGGGAGGTCCAAGTTAGCTGTTTTACTTCGCTCTGTGGCAGAAACTATCATAACATTGTAAAGCAATTGTACTGCAATGAAAAGTATATTATCTATTGTCTGTGCCCTCAATTGGAGAAGGAAATGGCAACCCACTCTGGTATTCTTGCTTGGAGAATCCCATGGACAGAGGAGCCTGATGGGCTGCTGTCCATGGGGTCGCACAGAGTCAGACATGACTGAAGCGACTTAGTATGCATGCATGCATTGGAGAAGGAAATGGCAACCTACTCCAGTGTTCTTGCCTGGAGAATCCCAGGGACAGAAGAGCCTGGTGGACTACTGTCTATGGGGTCACACAGAGTTGGACACGACTGAAGCAACTCAGCAGCAGCAGCAGCAGTGCCCCCAATAGAAAATAAACTCCGTGAGGGTGGGGATTTTTGATTTTTTTGTTGTTGTTGTTCACAGCAGTATCTCCAAGTCCTAAAACAGCTACAGGCACATAGTAGATGCTGTTGTTGTTTAGTTGCTAAGTTACATCTGACTCTGTGAGACCCTATGGACTATAGTCTGCCAGACTCCTCTGCCCATGGGATTCTCCAAGCAAGAACACTGGAGTGGGTTGCCATTTCCTTCTCCAGGGGATTTTCCCAACCCAGGGACCGAACCCGTGTCTCCTGAATTGGCAGGCAGATTCTTTACCACTGAGCCACCAGGGAAGCCCAGGTAGGCACTCAGTATTGTTTAAATGGAAGAAAGAATCCCACACTTGCCCCCTTTCCCCCAGTTTCCCTCCCTGGAGGCAACTACTGTTATTAGGCTTTGGGAGGAGTGTGCTATTTAAATGGACCACCACACCCTCCACCCAGCTTTCAGGTGAGTCTCTGCTTTTGCCAGGAGGTGGAGGGTGCTGCCCTCCCCACAGCTGTCACATGAGCTACAGTAGACACAGATTCTCCTAGGCTCCTCAGGGCCTGGGTGCCCTTCCTGACTGTGGAGCACAGGAGTTATTAATAATCAGGCAATTCAGGCATCCTGAATTCAGGCTTCTATGAGAACTTGGCACTTGGGAAAGACTATGTCCACTGCCCTAGGCACTGAGGACCACTCCTTCAGCTTATGGTGTCTTATACACAGGACATCTGGCAGCAGTTATTCGTTCTGCATGTGAGTGTGTAAAGTCAGTGCTGGCACAGGCCTCAGTGCCCTAAATGTTGGTAGCTTTTGCTTCTGCGGTGGACTTGACGCACGATCCCTGAACAGCACCCTGGCCAGGGATCAAGCTAGGGTGTAGGACCTCAGTTCCCATCTCAGAATGGGAACTACTCCAGTATCAGATCATCCACATAGAGCCTCTGGGGGAGTCAAACAGAATTTTCCGTCATTTCCTTCATAGACAAAAGAGGCCCCTGAATTTTATAACGGGGGCCATTTACAATTTCCAAGTATTAGGGACAGAAGAAATCAATAATTACTGAATATCCATTTCTTATTAGATGAATTAGAAAATTATGGTCCAGAAAATTTAAATGTGCCCAAGACCACACAGCAAGTAAGACAGTGGTTATTTAATTAGTTTTAGAAATTAGAGCAGATTTCCTTGCCTTGAAGAACATCTTCTAAAAAACAGTTTCTTTCTGGTGCCTGCAAGGCCCCATTCAGATTTCATTCCATCTCTCTAAATCCTCTGGATCGAGTTACTGCTTCTTAGGGTTGCAAGTACCCACCACAAAGCCTAGCACTTTGTGGACACAATAAAGGTTTGTTAATAAATGGAAGAAAAAACAGCCACTAACACTTTGTGTGAATTGGCATTAGTTTATTGGACTTCGCTGGTGGTCCAGTGGTTAAGACTCCACCCTTCCAGTGTAGGGGACATGGGTTTGATCCCTGGTCAGGGAAGTTCTGCATCCCACATGTTGTGGTCAAAAATAAATTAATTTTTTTAAAAGATTAATTTTTTTAAAAGACTTAGTTTTTTTTTTTTTTCCTCCCCCATATAGGAATAGCATATTCGCTAATTTTAACAGTTATCACGACTTTGCCTTCTCTATTAACAGCCACAGAATTCATCCATTTGCTCAGTCCAAAGTTCTGGACTACTTCCCGTCATACGGTACATGCAATATGTCATCAAATTCGACCGTTTCTCCCTCAAAAGGTGTCCCGATCTGACTAATTCTCACATCTCCCCTGCTACTACCTGATTCAAGTCACTATCAGCTTCTATCTGGATCACTGCACTAGCTTCCTTCTGCCTCTGCTCCCTCCTGCCTCTGCTCCCTGGACACAGCAATCAGAGCAAATACCATAAAAATGTGTCAGATCACATGACTCCTACATGGTCTGTGCCCCTCTCCCCACCTTCATCCTGGAGCCCATTCTCCCCTCCCTCAGTTTTATTGAGAGAAAATATTGCCTAAGTTTAAGGGGTACAACATAATGATTTGATGTGTGTGTACAAATCATCTGCATGTATACAGATTGCAAAATGATTGCCATTAACATGGTGATGAGAACACTTCGTATTTACTCTCTTATGAGAACACTTCATATTTATTCTCTTAGCAACTTTCAAGTATACAACACAGTAGCATTAACTATTGTCACCATGTTGTACATTACATTCCCAGAACTTACTTTTCCTGTAACTGGCAGTTTGTATCTTTCGATCACCTGCATCCATTTCCCTCACCCCAACCCTCCACCTCTGGCAGCGACTAATTTGCTCTTTGTCTGTATGAGTTCTTTTTTTCTTTTAGATTTCACATACAATTGAGATCACATAGTATTTGTCTTTCTCTTGACTTCTTTCTCTTAGTGTAATGCTATCAAATGAAAATAGCTCAGTCCTGTCCAACTCTTTGCAACCCCATGGACTATATAGTCCATGGAATTCTCCAGGCCAGAATACTGGAGGAGGTAGCCTTTCCCTTCTCCAGGGGATCTTCCCAACCCAGGGATCGAACCCAGGTCTCCCACATTGCATGCGGATTCTTTACCAGCTAAGCCCAAGGGAAGCCCAAGAATACTGGAGTGGGTAGCCTATCCCTTCTCCAGGGAATCTTCCCAACCCAGGGATTGAACTGGGGTCTCCTGCATTGCAGGTGGATTCCTTACCAACTGAGCTAGGAGGGGAATCCAGTGCTAATCAAGGTCCATCCAAATTGTTGCAAATGGCTGGACTTCCTTCTTTTTGTGACTGAATAATATTCCATAGTGTGTGTGTGTGTTTATGCCATATATTCTCTATCCATTCATTTGTTCATGGACACTTAGATTGTTTCCATGTCTTGGCTATCATAAATATCAGTGCAGTAACCCTGGAGGTACGGATATATCTTTGTGATAGTGATTTCATTTCTTTTAGATATATACCCAGAAATGTAGTTGCTGTATTATATGGTAAATCTATTTTTAATTATTTGAGCACTTCTATACTGATTTCCATGGTAGAGCACCAATTTATATTTCTCCCAATAGTGTACAAGAGTTCCCATTTTTCTACATCCTCATCAACACTTATTATCTCCTATCTTTTTGATGATAGTCATTCTAACAGGTATGAGGGGATATCCTGTGAATTAATTTGCATTTCTCTGATGATCTGTGTTGCTTAGCATCTTTTCATGTTCTTGTTTGTTGTTCGAATATCTTCTTTGAGAAAATGTCTATTCAGGTTCACTGCCAATTTTTAAACTGGTTTTTCTACTGGGGCATATGGATTCATATATATTTTGGCTATTAACATCTGATAAGAATTGTGGTTTGTAAATATTTTCTCTCATCCTATATGTTGCCTTTTCATTTTGTTGATTGTTTCTTTTGCTATGTGGAAGCTTTTTAGTTTGATGTAGTCTCTTCAGTTTATTGTTTATTTTATTACTTAGGCTTTAGGTGTCAAATCCAAAAAAAATCATTGCTGAGACCAGTGTCATGGAGATTTTACCCTATGCTTTCCTTTAGGAATTTTGTGGTTGCAGGTGTTACATTTAAGTCTTTAATCCATTTTGAGTTAATTTTTGTGAGTGGTGTAAGCCAGGGGCCCAGTCTCATTCTTTTGCATATGAATATCATATTTTCCCCAGTGTCATTTATTGAAGAGACTGCTTCTTCTCCATTGAGTATTCTTGGCTCCCTTGTCAAGTATTGATCGTATCCTGGGAACTTTTTGGTCTCATCTCCTATCGCTGTGTCTTTCTTCTTTGTTATTTTTGACTCAGTAAAAGATTTGTGTTTGTTTCAATTTTATTTTCCTGTTGGATGCTGTTACTTTGAGTTTGTCTACCTCCTATAGTACCATGAGCTTACAAAGGTTATCCTATTAGTACAATTTATTGACTTCTTAGTCTTGCCATGGCTTTATGTAATTCGACTGTTTTCTACTCTGGCTGCACATTAGAATTCCCTGGGCAGTTTTAAAGAAATACCATTGTCTAGGTCTTCCCTGCAGAGATTCTGAGGTAACTGGTCCTGAGAGGTAAGCAGCTGCACAGCATCAGTATTTTTTAAAGCTCCCTGGAGGGTTTAATATGCGGTTGTAACTAAGAAGGACTTATGTAATCCTTTAAAAGAATCTCCTGAAATAGGTGTTAGTATTCCTATTTTGAGCCCTGGGATGGCAGGGACTTCACACCTTTTTTTTTTCTTTTTGGTATTTTCAGTGCCTATTAGAGTGTCTGACATATAATTATTGCTCACTAAATGTTCCATCAATGAATGGGAAAACTGAGGCATTAAAGGCTTAGATACCTTATCTAAAGGTCTAGCTACCTTGTTACTAAAGGTCACACAGTAAGTGATGAGAATTATTAATGGAATCCATATCTGTTTCCAAAGCCAGCGCTCTTAGCCATATATTATACTCTCTCTTCCTAGACCCTTACCTTGTAAGAGTAGGGGGCAGTGCAAGACAGAAAAGCAACACTGAAGACAGATTTTTATTTCGCCACTTTTCCTGGGGTTTTTACAAAAATACTACTTTGTTAAAATGGGTTAGAATTAATATGGAAGATGTTGTTGAAATATTTAATGAGACTGTATCTTTCAGGAGCAGAGTGGAGAAAAGGGCTTATAATTTTGTTTTCCCTGGACTGAACTGACCCATGGTGTATTTTAGGGTGAAAACAAAAGCTTTCTGTAACAATTCTGTTTTATAGTAATTGAACCACAAGTCATTTCTATAACAGCATAAATCTATGTTTCCCGAGATGAAAGTGTATGCCACAAACCATGGCTTGCCATTTCACATATTATCATGTGGTTAGCCTCCACGTTTAAGCTTTGGTTATCTTAATGATAGAGATTTTCCATAAAACACTGTGTGAATGGGCATGTAAGTGTGGATGTTTGTATGAAAAAGAAGGATTACAGAAGAAAGATGGGAAAAGAATTACATCAAGAATCAAACAATGTAGTATCCAAATACCTTTTGTTTTAGACTAAATGTTTGTGCCTCCCTCCCCACCCCCACCCCCAAATTTATGTGTTGAATCTCTAAACATCTGTGTGGTTGAATTTGGTACTGGGACCTTTAAGGAAGTAATTAAGGTTGAATGAGGTCATACGGGAGGGTCCTGATTCAGTAGGATTAGTGTTCTAGCAAGTTATCTAGTGCCTCTTATAAAGCTTTATAAGCTGTCTTCCTGTAAACATATGGAGGAAAAACCAGGTGAGACATAGTGAGAAGATGACCATCTACAAGCCAGGAAGAAAGTCCTCACTGGAAACTGTATCAACTGGAACCTAGATCTTGGACATCTGGCTTCTACAACTAAGAGAAAATAACTTTGTTTTGTTTAAACCACCATCTATGGTATTTTATTATGGCAGCCCTAGCAGACTAATATACCTTTGGAGGAGTGTTGGTGGCTGTAAAGACATGAAAATATTATTTTTGTATCAAAATCACTAATACTATGCCAAAGCCTTTTATTGGAGTTTATCACCAGAATCTTAATTGGAAGGAAATTTCAGGAAATGGGGTGGAATTTACATGAATTGTTTTTTCTAGATGAAAAGAGTAGATTAGTGCCATCTATAAGTTAACTATTAGACCAGGTTAGAATATTACAGAGAGAAAATGGCTATGCAGACTCATGGGAAGCTGTGGGCAGTATTATTCCCCATGGCAGGGTGGAGATAGGTTTGGTAGGCCAAGAGGACTTTTTTTTAATAAAAAATTAATTAATATATTTTGTTCATGCTTAAAGTAATATCATCTAACCAAGCTTCTTAATTTACTTTATTTTGTATTTTGTGCCTTGAGATTTTGCACTTTTTAAAGAATATTTATTTGTTTATTTTTGGCTGTGCTGGATCTTCATTGCTGTGCAGGCTTTTCTCTGGTTGTAGTGAATGGGGGCTACTCTCCAGTTGTGGTGCACAAGCTTCTCTTTGCAGTGGCTTCTCTTCTTGCATAGAATAGTCTGTAAGTTGTGTGGGCTTCAGTAGTTGTAGCACACAGGCTTAGTTACCCTGAGGCACGTGGGATCTTCCTGGACCAGGACTGAACCTGTGTCTCCTCTATTGGCAGACGGATTCTTTACCGCTGGGCCACCAGGGAAGACTTTAGTTTACTTTAAATCTACTAGTCCTTCAACCTTCTCTTAACATATTATATTCTCTTTGTTGACCTTAACAAATCTGATTTTCCAATCTTTTGGGGCTGTCAGGATAAATTAAAGTCTGAAAAGCCCCAAATGCTGGGACAGATTACTGGGATCAGTAGTTCTTTCTGCTCTTTTGAAGACCCTCCACAACCATGAGTTTTGCAGAGATAATAACAGTGGAGAAAGGGCTGGTGAGCAGAAAGAAATTGCTTAGGTCTGTGCATTCCTGTGGTGTTTAGATTTCGGATCCCTGCCTAGAGGTGAATCCAAAGATTCAAAATATTGCAAAAGTATATGAAACTGCAGCCAATCTTCTTGCAGCTCAGCTACTGAAAACATAAAAAGTTATGACTCAAGTAGTTGAGGGTTGGACTAGTCATGGGTGATTTCAATCGATTAAAAGCTGTATCCCAGATATAGCTCAACTTGACTCTGAAAGAAATACTAATGATAAGCTCCTCATCCTAACTTCCAGATAGATAAAAGGGCTTGTATTTGCTGGAAAATAAAATGAAGTAAAACAAAACTAAATATTATACTTTGGTCACCACTGTTCTTTTATATACATTATTTGGAATATAACAAAAGAATTATGAAGCACACTAAGAAACAGGAAAATGGGATATATAGTCAAAAGAAAAATTAGACAATACAAACAGACCCATAGATTACCCAGTTACTGGCATTAATAGAACTTTAAAACAACTAATACACATATGTTTTTAAAATTTTCAGGAAAAGATGGATATAATGGTTAAAAAGATTGGGCGTTTAAGAAGAGATATGGAAAACTCTAAAAAAAAAAAAAAAAAAAAACGAAACAAATAGAAATTCTAGAACTGGAAAATACAGCATCTCAATCAAACACTCATTAGATGGGCTTAACATTAGATTGAACACCATCAAAGTGAGTCTCAGTTCAGTTCAGTTGCTCAGTCGTGTCCAACTCTTTGCAACCCCATGAACCGTAGCACACCAGGCCTCCCTGTCCATCACCAACTCCCGGAGTTCACCCAAACCCATGTCCGTTGAGTCGTTGATGCCATCCAACCATCTAATCCTCTGTCGTCCCCTTTTCCTCCTGCCCTCAATCTTTCCCAGCATCAGGGTCTTTTCAAATGAGTCAGCTCTCTGCATCAGGTGGCCAAAATATTGGAGTTTCAGCTTCAACATCAGTCCTACCAATGAACACCCAGGACTGATCTCCTTTAGGATGGACTGGTTGGATCTCCTTGTAGTCCAGGGGACTCTCAAGAGTCTCAGTGTACCTGAAGACAGACAACCCATGTATTTATATTAATATCAGATAGTATAGGCAAGAAGCATTACCAAATGAAAGAAAGACATTTCATAATGATGAAAGGGAAAATCTTTAAGGGACAATAATGCTAAATGTATATGAACCTCAAAATATATGAAGCAAGAATGTATAGAAATAAAGCGAGAAATAGACAGTCAGAAGCATAGTTGGGGATCTTAACATACTCCTTTCTCAGTAACTGGTAGATTAAGTAGACAAAAAATGAGAAAGGACATAGAAAATCTGAACCACTCTCTCTAACTTAATTTAAATTTACATAACACTACATTAAACAACTCCGGAATACTCCTTCTTTTCAAGTGCATTTAGAATATTTACCAAGATAGAACTCATGCCAAACCATAAAAAGAAGTCTGAATAAATTCAAAAGACAGAACCTATACAGAGTATGCTCTTAGAATACAATAGAAAATAATAACAAAAAGATATCAAGAAAAATCCCCAAATATTTAGAAATGAGAAACTCTTCAAAGAAGGAATCACCAGGAAAAACATAAAAGATTTTAAACCGAATTGTAACAAATACACATATCAGAATTTGTGAAATTGAAAGACGCTTGCTCCTTGGAGCAACCTAGACAGCATTTTAAAAACCTGAGACAGCTCTTTCCCAGCTGGAACCATGGAGGGTGCAGAAGAGAAGAAAAAGAAGGTTCCTGTTGTGCCAGAAACCCTTAAGAAAAAGCGAAGAATTTCGCAGAGCTTAAGATCAAGCTACTGAGAAAGAAGTTTGCCCAAAAGATGCTTTGAAAGGCAAGGAGGAAGCTTATCTATGAAAAAGCTAAGCATTACCACAAGGAATACAGGCAGATGTACAGAACTGAAATTCGAATGGCTAGGATGGCACGAAAAGCCGGCAACTTCTATGTACCTGTGGAACCCAAATTGGCGTTTGTCATCAGGATCAGAGGTATCAACGGTGTGAGCCCAAAGGTTTGAAAGGTGCTGCAGCTCCTTTGCCTCCGGCAGATCTTCAACGGCACCTTTATGAAGCTCAACAAGGCATCAATTAACATGCTGAGAATTATGGAGCCATATATTGCATGGGGGTACCCAAATCTGAAGTCTGTAAATGAATTGATCTACAAGCGTGGTTATGGCAAAATCAACAAAAAGCGAATTGCCCTGACAGACAACGCATTGATTGCTCGATCTCTTGGGAAATATGGAATCATCTGCATGGAGGATCTGATTCATAAGGTCTATACCATTGGAAAACGTTTCAAAGAAACAAACAACTTCCTGTGGCCCTTTAAATTGTCTTCTCCACGAGGTAGAATGAAGAAGAAGACCACCCATTTTATAGAAGGTGGAGATGCTGGCAACAGGGAAGACCAGATCCACAGGCTTATTAGAAGGATGAACTAAGGTATCTACCAGGATTATTTTTGTAATCTGGTTAATAAACAATTGAAACAAATTGAAATAAAAAAATAAAAACCTAAGACATTACTTTGCCAACAAAGGTCCATCTAGTCAAAGCTGTGGTTTTTCCATTAGTCATGTATGGGTGTGAGAGTTGGACTATAAAGAAAGCTGAGTGCTGAAGAATTGATGCTTTTGAATTGTGGTATTGGAAAAGACTCTTGAGAGTCCCTTGGACTGCAAGGAAATCCAACCAGTCCATCCTAAAGGAAATCAGTCCTGAATATTTATTGGAAAGACTGATGCTGAAGCTGAAGCTCCAATACTTTGGCTGCCTGATGTGAAGAACTGACTCATTTGAAAAGCCCCTGATGCTGGGAAAGATTGAAGGCAGGAGGAGAAGGGGCCGACAGAGGATGAGATGGTTGGATGGCATCACCAACTCAATGGACATGAGTTTGAGTAAGCTCTGGGAGTTGGTGACGGACAGGGAGGCCTGGCGTGCTGCAGTCCATGGGGATGCAAAGAGTTGGATACAGCTGAGTGACTGAACTGAACTGAAAGATAATTTTATATTTGTAAAGGCTTGCATTACAAAGTAAAGAAGGTTTAAAAATCAGTGCTCTCATCTTCCACCTTCAAGAGCTACTAAAAGAAATGCAAATTAAACATAAAGTAAATAGAAAGAAGGAAAAAATCAAAAACAGAAATCAATGAAATAAAAAAGTCAACAAGGCCAAAGTTGGTTCATTGAAACAATTGATAATATTGATAAGCCTTTAACAGAAGACAGAAAAGGCAAATTATTACTGTTAGGAGTGAAATAGAAGTCTTGTTAGGGACCCTGTAGAAATAAAAATGGTAACAAGCGAGTATCATAGCCTATGTTATGCCAGTAAATCCAGTGACTTAGATGAAGTGAGCAAACTCCTGTATAACAAGAATTAGCAAAAAGAAACAGAAAATCCCACAAAGAAAATCTTCGGCCCAGATGATTTCACTGGTGAATTTTCCCAAATATTTAAGAAAGAAGTAATACATCCCCTGGAGGAGGAAATGGTAACCCACTCCAGTATTCTTGCCTGGAAAATTTCATGGACAGAGGAGCCTGGCAGGCTATAGTCCATGGGATCACAAAGAGTAAGGCATGACTAAGTGACTGAGCACACACAAACATGAATAATACCAATTTTACACAAACCAGATCAACATTAGAGGTTGCTATTATTGCCATCAATGTGATTTTCTTGAGTCTATTTCCTCAGTTTTTAGCATCTATCTTAAAGCAAACAGAACAGAACTTTTTATAGTCTTCTAGAAAAAGTCTTAATTCAACAGGAAGTTATTTTGTAAGTCTTTTGTTTTTTCCTATCTGTGTTCTTTGACTTCATGATATTTTGTGTTTGCAAAACACTCTACATTGCTGTTGCCTCTGACTTTAATCTTTTCTAACCTTTTTACACAAAACCAATTATTCCTCTGGGACTTAAGAAGAAGGTCTTCCAAGCAGTGTGATCCAAAAAATTTCAGAGTCCTATCACACCTGGTTTTCTGGTGTCTTTTAATAACAAGTAAAACTTTGTTTACTTGTTTCTTCAGTTCTTTTGTATAAGCCTTTTCTGAAGAATGACAAAGAATTGTTCAGATCAAGTGTTTCCTGCTTTCATTTTGTTTCATATAATGGGCTGAGATTAAAATTTGTATAGTAAATGGAAAATTTGTGAACAATCACAATAATGGCTGGAGGAAGCTTTTTTTCCTGCCCTTCCTCAGAAATACTAAGAGACAGTTAGACTAAATCCTTCAGAAGTGTTCTTTATTGCTGTTGTTTGATGTAGTTCCAGCCACATCAAACACACGAGGCATCCACACTTCTCCGCCTTGAAATGACTGAGGTTGCATTTTTCAGAGACCCTAGGAACCTGGTAGTAATGACCGAAGAGTAGTCACAGTAAGAATGCCTGACCTGAGTGACTAATCATTCATAACTGACTAAATAAAGAGGGATCTGTTACACTGGACACTCCTTCTCCCTATCCATTCTTAGTTGTTGTTTTTTTTAAACTTGATTTCCGGAGTAGCCGAAAACTGATTTTTTATAGACTTCAGATAAAGGACAATTTCTGAAGGGCTGTAATATTCCACTATATTAGAGTACAGATTAAGCTGCTATAGCAGAGAGTTTAAAATACAGCAGCTTTATTTTTTATGAATTAGTTTATCTTTTGGCTGCACTGGGTCTTTGCTGCTGCAACAAGGTCTTCTCTAGTTGGGGCAACTGGAGGCCACTCTCTAGGCGTGGTGTGTGGGCTTCTCATTGCAGTGGCTTCTTTTGTTGCGGAGCATGGGCTCTAGGGCATGTGGGCTCAGTAGTTGTGGGGCATGGGCTTGGTTGCCCCAAGGCAACCAGGGATCTAGCCCGTGTCCCTTGCATTGGCAGGTGGATTCTTAACCACTGGCCCACCAGGGAAGTCTGACAGTAGCTTTAATAATTTTTTTTTTTCTCTCTTACTGTAACAGTCAGGAGGTAGGTTGGAAATCCATGGCAAATAGGTGGCTCTGTTCCACAAGGTCGGCCTTTGTCTTATTTCTTCATCATCCCCACCTTGGGAGGCCATATGTAGAATTTAGGAAATCTGTTGAACTTGGATGGAAAATGCTATCTTTCATTCACCTGTAAATAAGATTTAGTATTCCTTTCACTTTTGAAGGTAGACAACAACCAACAAGAATTTTTTCAGTACCTATGACTTTGCCACCAATAGTAATTACAGTTAATTTTATATCATATAATTTATTGCAAATATCTTAATATTATACCATATCACTGCTAACGGTAGACCTGTCTTCAGAGCTTGTTATTTAGTGGGTTAGTAAACATATTATATTAATGCTTCTAAACATATTTTGAGAAGTACATTTTAATAAATTTCCCTTTTTAACCTTTATATATTTTAATATATGCATTTATAAACATTAAGAAGAACTCCATAGGTTTTATCAGACTGCCTAAGAGATCCACAGCCCAAAACTGCTTAACATCTCTGCTCTGAGATGCTTCCCTGGTCCTCATGTTAGAATCTTGCTTCTCTGATCCATGTCAACCCATTCTAGTCAGAAGGAAGGGAGAAAGAAGAAGTGGGGTCAAGCATTTTCCTTATGAGAAAGCATCCCAGGGGTTGCAAGCATCCCTTCTGCTCACATTACCCTAGTGGTAATATGATCAAAAGGCCACATCTAGCCGCAAGAGATACAGGGACTGTAATATCTAGAGGCCATGTGCAGTGCTAAATATGGTGATAATGCTGGGGTGCTCTAGTGCTAAGATGGAGGGAAGGGGAATATGTTCAGAGTGTAGCTAACAATCTCTCAGTTCAGTTCAGTTCAGTCACTCAGTCGTGTCCAACTCTTTGCAACCCCATGGACTGCAGCATGCCAGGCTTCCCTGTCCATCACCAACTCCCGGAGTGTACTCAAACTCATGTCCATTGAGTCGGTGATGCTATCCAACCATCTCATCCTCTGTTGTCCCCTTCTCCTCCTGCCTTCAATCTTTCCCAGCATCAGGGTCTTTTCCAATGAGTCAGTTCTTTGCATCAGGTGGCCAAAGGATCAGAGTTTCAGCTTCAGCATCAGTCCTTCCAATGAACATTCACCGATTAACTTTAGGATAGACTGGTTGGTCTTCTCCAACACCACAGTTCAAAAGCATCAATTCTTCAGCACTCAGCTTTCTTTATAGTCCAACTCTCATATCCATACATGACTACTGGAAAAACCATAGCCTTGGCTAGACGGACCTTTGTTGGCAAAGTAGTGTCACTGCTCTTTAATATGCTGTCTCAGTTCAGTTCAGTCGCTCAGTCATGTCTGACTCTTTGCAACCCCATGAATCGCAGCACTCCAGGCCTCCCTGTCCATCACCAACTCCCGGAATTCACTCAGACTCACATCCATCGAGTCAGTGATGCCATCCAGCCATCTGATCCTCTGTCGTCCCCTTCTCCTCCTACCCCCAATCCCTTCCAGCATCACAGTCTTTTCCAATGAGTCAACTCTTCACATCAGATGGCCAAAGTACTCGAGTTTCAGCTTTAGCATCATTCCTTCCAAAGAACACCCAGGGCTGATCACCTTCAGAATGGACTGGTTGGATCACCTTGCAGTCCAAGGGACTCTCAAGAATCTTCTCCAACACCACAGTTCAAAAGCATCAATTCTTCGGTGCTCAGCCTTCTTCACAGTCCAACTCTCACATCCATAAAACCATAGCCTTGACTAGACGAACCTTTGTTGACAAAGTAATTCTCTGCTTTTGAATTTGCTATCTAGGTTGGTCATAACTTTCCTTCCAAGGAGTAGGCATCTTTTAATTTCATGGCTGCAGTCACCATCTGTAGTGATTTTGGAGCCCCCGAAAATAAAGTCTGCTGCTGTTTCCACTGTTTCTCCATCTGTTTGCCATGAAGCAATGAGACTGGATGCCATGATCTTTGTTTTCTGAATGTTGAGCTTTAAGCCAACTTTTTCACTCTCCTCTTTCACTTTCATCAAGAGGCTCTTTAGTTCTTCTTCACTTTCTGCCATAAGGGTGGTGTCATCTGCAAATCTGAGGTGATTGATATTTCTCCTGGCAATCTTGATTCTAGCTTGTGCTTCATCCAGCCCAGCATTTCTCATGATGTATTCTGCATATAAGTTAAATAAGCATGGTGACAATATACAGCCTTGACATACTCCTTTTACTCTTTGGAACCAGTCTGTTCGAACTGTTGCTTCCTGACCTGCATACAGATTTCTCAAGAGGCAGGTCAGGTGGTCTGGTATTCCCATCTCTTTCAGAATTTTCCACAGTTTATTATGATCCACACAGTCAAAGCCTTTGGCATAGTCAATAAAGCAGAAATAGATGCTTTTCTGGAACTCTCTTGCTTATCGGATGATCCAACAGATGATGGCAATTTGATCTTTGGTTCCTCTGCCTTTTCTTAAACCAGCTTGAACATCCGGAAGTTCAGGGTTCATGTATTGTTGAAGCCTGGCTTGGAGAATTTTGAACATTACTTTACTAGCATGTGAGATGAGTGCAATTGTGCGGTAGTTTGAGCATTCTTTGGCATTGCCTTTCTTTGGGATTGGAATGAAAACTGACCTTTTCCAGTCCAATGGCCACTGCTGAGTTTTCCAAATTTGCTGGCATATTGAGTGCAGCCCTTTCACAGCATCATCTTTTAGGATTTGGAATAGCTCAACTGGAATTCCATCACCTCCTCTAGCCTTGTTCATAGTGATGCTTTCTAAGGCCCACTTGACTTTGCATTCCAGGATGTCTGGCTCTAGGTGAGTGATCACACCATCGTGATTATCTGGGTCATGAAGATCTTTCTCGTACAGTCTTCTGTGTATTCTTGCCACCTTTTCTTAGTATCTTCTGCTTCTGTTAGTTCCATACCTTTTCTGTCCTTTATTATGCCCATCTTTGCATGAAGTGTTCCCTTGGTATCTCTAATTTTCTTGAAGACATCTCTAGTCTTTCCCATTCTATTGTTTTCCTCTATTTCTTTGTATTGATCGCTGAGGAAGGCTTTCTTATCTCTCCTTACTATTCATTGACACTCTGCACTCAAATGGGTATATCTTTCCTTTTCTACTTTGCTTTTTGCTTCTCTTCTTTTCACAGCTATTTGTAAGGCCTCCTCAGGCAGCCGTTTTGCTTTTTTTGCATTTCTTTTTCTTGGGGATGGTCTTGCTCCCTGTCTTCTGTACAATGTCATGAACCTCTGTCCATAGTTCATCAGGCACTCTGTCTATCAGATCTAATCCCTTAAATCTACTCTCACTTCCATTGTATAATCATAAGGGATTTGATTTAGGTCATTCCTGAATGGTCTAGTGGTTTTCCCTACTTTCCTCAATTTTAGTCGGAATTTGGCAATAAGGAGTTCATGATCTGAGCCACAGTCAGCTCCTGGTCTTGTTTTTGTTGACTGTATAGAGCTTCTCCATCTTTGGCTAAAGAATATAATCAATCTGATTTTGGTGTTGACCATCTGGTGACTCCATGTGTAGAGTCTTCTCTTGTATTGTTGGAAGACGGTGTTTGCTATGTCCAGTGCATTCTCTTGGCAGAACTCTATTAGCCTTTGCCCTGCTTCATTCTGTATTCCAAGGCCAAATTTGCCTGTTATTCCAGGTGTTTCTTGTCTTCCTACTTTTGCATTCTAGTCCCCTATAATGAAAAGGACATCTTTTTTGGGTATTCATTCTAGAAGGTCTTGTAGGTCTTTGTAGAAGCATTCAACTCCAGCTTCTTCAGCATTACTGGTTGGATTACTGTGATATTGAATGGTTTGCCTTGGAAACGAACCGAGATCATTCTGTCGTTTTTGAGATTGCATCCAAGTACTGCATTTCGGACTCTTTTGTTGACTATGATGGCTACTCCATTTCTTCTAAGGGATTCTTGCCCACAGTAGTAGATATATAGTCATCTGAGTTGAACTCACCCATTCCAGTCCATTTTAGTTTGCTGATTCCTAAAATGTTGACGTTCACTCTTGCCATCTCCTGTTTGATTGCTTCCAATTTGCCTTGATTCATGGACCTAACATTCCAGGTTCCTATGCAGTGTTGTTCTTTACAGCATCAGACTTTACTTCCATCACCAGTCCCATTCACAGCTGGGTGGTGTTTTTGCTTTGGATCTGTCTCTTCATTCCTTCTGTAGTTATTTCTCCAGTGATCTCCTGTAGCATATTGGGCACCTAGTGACCTGGAGTTCATCTTTTAGTGTCCTATCTTTTTGCCTTTTCATACTGTGCATGGGGTTCTCAAGGCAGGAATACTGAAGTGGTTTTCCATTCCCTTCTGCAGACAATCTCTACCCTCACATAATTTGATTTGAACTCTGAAATAGTTCAGTGATGCTTTAATAAAATGTATGATTTCTCTTGATCTGGAGGGAAAAGCACATTTTTTGGTAATATTTGGAATTTGTCGACACTTTCTCCCCAAACTTCAAATCACCTTGTAGGCATTTTCATGAGAAATTGGTCTGTAAAGATTTTCAGACAGACTACTATTGGTTGTTTTGCTTTGTTTTTAGTTATAAAGGAATGGGCTTAATTTTTTTTAAAATATTGAAGTATAGTTGATTCACAACATTGTGTTAGTTTCAGATGTACAGAATAGTGGCTCAGGTGTTTTTGTAGATTATATTCCATTATAGCTTATTATAGCATATCGGGTATAATTCCCAGGGCTTCCCTGGTGGCTCAGTGGTAAAGAATCCACCTGCAATGCAGGAAACCCGGGTTTGATCCCTGGGTGGGGAAGATCCTCTGGAGAAGGGAGTGGAAACCCACTCCAGTATTCCTGCTTGGAGAGTCCCCATGGACAGAGGAGCCTGGCAGGCTACAGTCCACAGGGTCGCAAAAGAGTTAGACACAACTGAGTAACTAACTGCATAGTAAATCCTTATTGCTGATCTATTTTATATATAGTGGTTTGTATCTGTTAATCCCATACCCCTAACTTGTCCCCTCCCCTCCCTTCCCCTTTGGTAAACATGTCTATTTTCTATGTCTGTGAGTCTATTTATTTTGCATATAAGCTTATTTGTATCATCTTCTAAGATTCCACATATAGGTAATAATAGGATTTGTCTTTGTCTGACTTACTTTCGCTAAGCATAATATTCTCTAGGTCTGTCCACATCACTGTAAATGGCAGAAGTTCATTCTTTTTTATGACTGAGTAATATTTCATTATATATATATAATAAGCAAACCTAACGCAAGCCTTTTTCAACAATACTGCTTTCATTAGATCATGGTTAAGAGAGTAGGCTTTGGAGTAAGACTGCTTGGGTTTGAATTCTGTCTATAACCTTCTAGTCTTGAATAAGCTACTTATAACTGGTGTTTCAGTTTCTTCGTTTCAATTAAATAAAAGCACTAAATTAGATTAATAAAGGTAAAACACATAGAAAAGTGGCTTTTGGCAAGTTTCCAACAAGTCATAACTACTATTTGTTAATATTATGTTAGTAAAGGTAACATCCCAAACCTAAATATATTTGCAGACGTGCACCAGGTAAAAGTTCCCAGATGGTGATAGTAGTAAAGAACTTGCCTGCCAATGCAGGAGGTGTAAGATACGTGGGTTCAGCCCCTGGGTTAGGAAGATCTCCTTGAGAAGGGCATGGCAACCCACTCCAGTATTCTTGTCTGGGGAATCCCATGGACATAGGAGCCTAGCGGGCTACAATCCATAGGGTCGCAAAGAGTTGGACATGACTGAAGTGACTTAGCATGCAGCACGCTCCAGATAAAAGGAAATAATAAGATTCTTTACTTTGCTGTAGTTCCATTCAATTAGTGTTTGAAATCATTATATTCAAACTGTGCTATTGTCTCTACAAAATTTTACATGTGCTTATGAATCAGGGGCTCTAATCTGAAACTCTGAGCTAAATGCAAATGTAGTCACTTTAATTGTACAACAAATGTACAAAATATTTAAGTGTAAATTATGATGATGACTAAACACAGAGAGGCCTCAGTTACCAAAACCTGCGTCTACAAGATGAACAGGACAGCGGTATTAAGCGTGCTTGGGAGGACCAGGCTGCTGCTAATTCGATCTATGCTGTTTCAATGCTGTCCCAGCTGCACTGGCCAGAAAGTAGTCGAACATTAGCCTGTGGGTTTTAGGGGTGACTTACAGTCTGTCAGCGCAGGGGTGATGTAAACACTCTGGGACTCCCCAGGCTGCTGTAGTTGTAATCCCTTAAACTAATAAATGAAGGAGAGAAAAAGAAGCCCAGACTGTAACTGGAGGCAAAGAGAGAAGAAAGGGAAAACAGGAGGAAGAATAATTTTCATGAAATGTCTTCTTTAGGCCAGATATTTTCTAAGAACTTTCAAATGTTATTTACATCAACCCTGTTGGAAGGTAGACCGGTCCGCCCTGATAACAGACATCCTTGGTTGCCTATGTAACAAGTATTTCTCTCCTTTTTTTCCTTGCTGGTAGAGCATCACTTCTTTTGCATGTTTACCTCCTTCATGTGATGAGGTCCTTCCATGTCCCATCCCTCAGGAATGAGGGTAAGCCTGGTAGGTCATTGCTTTACATTATCCTTAACAGGAATTGTTTAGACGTGAAGAAGAGATAAAATCCTAGTCAGTGAAACGTGACAAAGCTGCTGGGAGGATTCTGAGCAAGATCTCTTTATTCTTTAGATGAGACCCCTGAAGGAGATAGGCCTCTTGCTGCTGTGCATGTTTGCATCTGCATGGGTTGCATAGACGTGTAGGGGTTGTCTTGAGGTCAGAAGAGGAGCTAGCCTAACTGGGAGATTGGGATTGACATAAAGACACTATTGATACTATACATAAAGTGATGACAACCCACTCTAGTATTCTTGCCTAGAGACTCTCCTTGGGCAGCAAGCAGATCAAACCAGTCAATCCTGAAGGAAATCAATTCTGAATATTCATTGCAAGGATTGATACTGAAGTTGAAGCTCCAATACTTTGGCCACCTGATGCGAAGAGGTGACTCATTGGAAAAGACCCTGATGCTGGGAATTATTGAGGGCAGGAGGAAAATGGGGGAATGATGGTTGGATGGCATCATTGACTTAATGGACCGGAGTTTGAGCCAACTCCAGGAGATAGTGAACAACAGGGAAGCCTGGTGTGCTGCAGTCCATGGGGTCACAAAGACTCAGACACAACTGAATAACAACAATAAAATGGATAACTAATGGAAACCTACTGTATAGCACAGGCAACTCCACTCAGTGCTCCATGGTGACATAAATGGGAATCCCCAAAAGAAAGGATATATGTATACATGTAGCTGATTCACTTTGCTTTACAGTAGAAACTAACACAACACTGTAGAGCAACTATATGGGCAGTGCTCAATCGTGTCCGACTCTTTGTGACCCCATGGACTGTAAACTGCCAGGCTCGTCTGTCCATGGGACTGTCCAGGCAAGAATACTGGAGTGGGTTGCCATTTCCTCCTCCAGGAGCTATACTCCAGTGAAGCAACTGTACTCCAATAAAAATTTTAAAGAAAAAAGGAAAATACACAGAAAAAAAGAGAGAGAGACAGAGAGCAGCTAGGCTGAGGACAAAACAGATACACTGAAGCACCTCCTATCTTTGGACTTTAGTGCATGATTGTAACGGAGAAGGCAATGGCACCCCGCTACAGTACTCTTGCCTGGAAAATCCCATGGACGGAGGAGCCTGGAAGGCTGCAGTCCATGGGGTCTCGAAGAGTCGGACATGACTGAGCGACTTCACTTTCACTTTTCACTTTCATGCATTGGAGAAGGAACTGGCAACCCACTCCAGTGTTCTTGCCTGGAGAATCCCAGGGACTGCGGAGCCGGGTGGGCTGCCGTCTATGGGGTCGCACAGAGTTGGACACGACTGATGCGACTTAGCAGCAGCATGATTGTAAACAGCCTCATTGTTCAATCCTCTTTGAGATGGGGTTCTGTTACTCATAGACAAAAACATTTAGCTGATGCACCATTTTTCATATTACAAGAAAACTGAGGTACAGGAAGGTGAAGAGACCTATGTACATCATAAGGAGTAGAGAGAACGGGTTATGCTTTCTGGAATGGAGATAAGATGTGTCTCTTCTAAACAGCACTGCCCTCTCCTCCAACACACTCATACTCCAATCTGACAATTTCTTACTTTGAAATGTCAGTTGAGTCCATTTTCACTTAATGTAGTTACTGACATATCGATCCTTCACTCTTGTTTTGTTGATGATTTCAATTTGTTCCACTTTTTCCACGTTTCTTTTTAATACTTTTTCTTAGAAAAGCAGACATCTCTATCTTCCCCCAACAAGATGAGAAGTATACATATGCTTAGGCTTTTAAAACTCTCCCCCTAACTTTCTCTACCCTGATCTTGTCATTTTGGTAATATCTAGAAATTTAATTATGGATTATTATGTGTGTGTGTGTATGTATATGTATATTTCTTTTTCTCTTCTTCAAATTTAACTATTTTCAAATAATAAAAACTCCAACAGGATACTTTATTCACCTATGTTACTATAAATTTGTCTTATATTTAAAATTTATAATATTTGCTTATTCTGAAGTCAATCAATGTGACCTAATGTTCTCTCCTGTATGTTAAAATTTGTGTATAGTGGTTGTTCTGTTACAAATTAAAAATTCCTTCTAAAATTTGTGCTGAATCAAGCATTTGTGTGCTCTTTAAAGTCATCAGTAGAATACATATTTTTTCTTCACTAAGATATTTAAATACATTTAGTTCATATATCTCATACAGCATCTCTTGGATTTTCCTTCTTTTTAAAGTACTTCATCCCAAACACTTCTTCAATGTGAGTCTTAATGTGACCATTCTTCTGAGACCTTGAATGGCTGAATGTATTTTTATCTTGCCCACATATCTAAATGACAGGAAGTGCTAGGATCTTTTCTTTCAATTAAAAAAAATTGATTTCTCATTCTATTTTCTATGTATCTTAATCTGTTCTTCATATTACCTATATCTTTCTCTTTAGGTTTAATTTTGATAATTTCTTCAGTTTTGTTTTCCCAATCATTAATTGTTTCAGTGGCCATGACTTAATTGCTATTGAACCTTTTATTGAATTTTTAATTTCAATTATGGTATTTCTCACCTCCAGAAGTTCTGTTTTATGCTTTTTAAAATCTGGTTGCTGTTTAATCACAATATCCAAACTCTTTGCTATTTATTGAAATATATTCAATATACTATTTCACATTGTGGTTCTCATGATCCTGGTATTTGAAGTCATTGAGGATCTGATTCTGCTGTTTAATTTCTTTTGGCTTTTGCTCATCATTTTTTGTGTGTGTGTATTTAATTGAGGGCTGCTCATTTTTCTAGGATGAAATCTACAGCTTTTTTGAAGTGAATTTGCATTTGTTTCTGTCTCATACTTGAGAGCACTAAGAACCTGGTCCCCTATCAACTAAACTCATACTCTGAGGTCCTTAAGACCATTCAGTTGGTATAAATTTGGGTTCAATTATACATGAAGAAAAGTCTTTCCCAGTGGCTCAGTGGAAAAGAACCCGCCTGCAATGAAGGAGACGTGGGTTAGGTCCCTGAATCAGGAAGATCCTCTGGAGAAGGAAATGGCAATCCACTTCAGTATTCTTGCCTGGAAAATCCCATGGACAGAGAAGTCTGGGGGGCTATGATCCATGGGGTCGCATTACAACTGAGTGACTAAACAACAATACATGATTTCTAAAGAGGAATGTCTTATCTTTTCCCTGCTCTATTCAATGTTTGAAGGCAATTTTCCCTTAAGTGCTTTGGAGTGATGTTTATGATTTACATTTTATCCTTATACTGAGAGTGAGCGCCTTTGGGATCCTTGCTTTGTCAATAGGTCTCCCAATATATGATCTAGTTTGGGAGGGTCTAGGACTTGTTTCCTAAACCCTATTGAGGCTTTGGCAGCTGATGGTCAAGACTTACTGATTTGGTAAATTTCCTTATGTTTCTGGATTCCCACTTCCACCTTGTTTTTGGCTGAAGTATTACTTATTTTCTTGCTAGCTCATGGATACTTTTCAGATATTTCTAGTTTTTTCCCCAGTGTTTTTTTTATTTGAATAAGAGAAGTGAAAGTTTGGGCAATACGTTAAAATTTCTGTTGATGATATTATATAAGTGTGCTTATAGAGGACTTCTGAAGAGTTAGTCTCTCTATCCCCCTTCATTTGGATTTAAGATGTCCTAGTCCTGAAAATTGTTGATTACTCTTAGGGCATGTATATCTTTTGGTTCAAACAATTACTCATGTAGAGTCCTGGTCCTCGTATCAAATTAAACTGATGGGAATGAAAAGAAACTGTGTTGATCTCAGTATGGAGCTGACTGGACCATTTTGTTGGTGCTCTGTACACAGCATATTAGAGTTCTCCAGAGAAACAGAACCAGTAGGATATGTATGAATGTATATGTACATACATATATATTATTGGTAATTGGCTTATGCAATTATGGAGTGACTAACAAGTCCCATAGTCTGCAAGCTGAAAACCCATGAAAGCTGGCAATGTGGTTCCGTCTGAGCCCAAAGGCCTGAGAACGAGGGTGGTCTGTGTGAAGATCCCAGTCCAAGGGTTAGAGAACATGAGATAAGATATCCTAACTCAATCATTGAGGCAAGAAAAAGGGGGAAAATGGAGCTAATTCCTCCTTTTCCATATTTTGTTCTGTTTAGGCCCTCAATGGATTGAATAATGCCCATCCACTTTGGGGAGGACGATTTACTGCATGCATTGGTTCAAATGTTGACCTTATGGCAACTGGACTTGGCATGGTGATCATTTTGAAAGGTATAGAAACATTGGATCATTACAGTATATAACAGGAGCTAAAATGTTGTTAGTGTGCTAGGTCCATTATACTTCAAAAAACAAACAAGCAAACTCATAGAAAAAGATCAGATTTATGGTTACCAGAGGTGGGAAATGGAGGGAGGGGAAATCCAATGGAGGAGGGGAGGATGAAGGCAGTCAAAAAGTATAAACTTCCAGTTATAAGATAAATAAGTATTAGGGATGTAATGTACAACATGAAAACTACAGTTAACACAGCTCTATGTTATATATGAAAGTTGTTGAGAGTAAATCCTAGGAGTTCTCATCATAAGGAAAACTTTTTTTTTCTCTTTAATTTTGTATCTCTATGAGATGATGGGTGTTCGCTAATGTTTTGTGGTAGTCATTTCATGATGTATCTAAGTCAATTCATTATGCTGTTTACCTTAAACTTGTACAGTGCTGTGTGTCAATTATACCTCAATAAACCTGGAAGAAAACCACCCCCCCCCCCAAATTCTCATCTCATCCAGAAACACGCTTACAGACAAACCCGGAAATAATGTTAATCTGAGCCCCCTGTGGCCAGTCAAGTTGACACATAAAATTAATCATCACACATAATGATGTTTAAAATAGGTAAACCAGACTTTAGGAATTGTACTGGTTTATCATGAAAGTCTTTCTGGACATAATAGTAAGATGATATCCTTCCTAATCTTGGGGCAAGATTGTAATAAAAAGGAATGGTTGTTCCCATTCATTCCTTCTAGAATAGAAAAAGAGGTGGGTGTTTGACTTGGGGAGGGAAGGTAACCCCAACCTGTCAGTTTTCAGAAAGAGGACTGGGAAGAATTGAGCTAAGTAAGACTCAGAGAAAAGGAGAAGTGGCAGGTTCTTCATGCTCAGAGTTTTTGCTTCTGATGTTGTTTTTAATGTAGCTAGCAATAATTACAGTTGTTGATATTTTGTTTAATACTCAAGTTATTTATATATCTAATAAAAGTTGAAAACATACATAATTTTTAAAATTCTAAGTAAACTTGAATTTACTCTAAAATATCAGCAATATAATTTAAATCATTTTTTGCTGCCATACTGTTATTTCTTCCTTCTTAGGATTATCATTATACTTATTTTGATATCTTCTTTAAGCTTCAGTAATATTATTTTGATACCTTTCTGGGATCTCAATTATCTTAGCAGAGCCTGAACAGTTAAGCTGTGGATCCCCTGTCTCTGTTTTAGAAGGATTTGTGAACTTGGGTTGGAAAACATCACACCTTGATGTTTACTAAACTCTAACTAGGTTGCACAGAATCTCACTGAAATGTAGCATTTACTTAAATTGTAGAAAAAGTTATCATTTAGCTACTGCTGCATAACAAACACACATGTCAGTATCATTCAACAATAGCCATTCATTTCTCATGCACCTATAGGTCAGTTGGAATAGCTTTTCTGATCTTAGTTAAACTTCCTCATACCTTGGTGGGTTGTGTGATCTACAGTGAGCCAAGCCAGTGGATTCTGCCTTTTGCTGCACTTTTGTAGGCTGGCTGGGCAGTTCTGTGCCAAGTATCTTTCGTTTTCCTTAGACTAGTAGACCACTCTGGGAAAATTCTTCCCATGGTGATGAAGAATGCACTAACACACCAGTGAAAACACATGATGCTTCTTCAGGCCTAGGTTCAACACTGGCGCACAATCTCTTTGGCTAAAACAAGTCATGTGCTAGAGTTCAAAGCCTAGAGTGGGGAAGTACACTTTGCATTTTGTGAGTGGAATTGCAAAGTCATGAAGAAAAACTGAATACAGAAGTGAAAAATTTCAGTCTGTCTCAGCAGCAAACCTCAGAAGTTTAGGCACAATCAAGGGCTTTATCACCAACAGAAATCACAGATACTTTGATATTTCTAGATATTACAGAGATCTGTAAATATTATTTTTGTTCATCATACTTTGAAATTGTGATTGTTATTCAACCTGCAAGAAGCAAATATTATTTCATGAGAGCAAAGTCGCTCTATCTGCAGATGTTCAGGTGATGTAGCTGGCCAACATTTGGGCAGCTTTCTGCCACCAAAGATTGCAGTACCACCCTGGTGATCCAGACATCCACGTTGCTTTTTCTAGTGTTCTTGTATTAATATGTGGAAAGAGATAAGGTCCACCCCAAAGTTTAATGTTCCAAATCAAATGAAAACCAACTGCCTTCACACTGCTATGCTATTGCAAAATAAAATTTAACTTTAACTTGTCAATATTTCAAATGTATTGTCTTGCTATTTACTATATTGATAAAGAAACCCAAAATTACTAGATCACATTTGTTTCATTTTAATATTTTGCTGACTATATTTCAATATAACAGGTTTCCTTTATAACTTTTTATTTTATATATTTTAAAATATTATTCTGACTAGGGGTTCCAAAGACTTTACCAAAGGGCCCAAGTGCTCCATGGCAGGAAAATGTTCATGAGGTCTCTACTCTACGTACCTATTATCATCTAGTTCCTCCCAGATATTGTTTCTTTAAATAAGCCAACCTATTTCATCATGCTATGGGCTACTGAGGGAAGAGTCACATGTTTACACATGAGCCAGAGTATTTATTAAGTGGACAGAAACATGGCCTGACTCCTCACTGGCCACCACGGTGTGAGACATCCCCCAGGAGAAAGTGCATCTGGAAGAAGAGAGAATAGCAGAGGCTATCTGATTTATTGCCATATCCCCACAGAGAGTTTCTCTTGCAGAGAAACTTAAAGTTTTCTTTTTTTTTTATGAAGAGATGGACAATTTTCACTTTGTACCTCGACTCTCGAAGTGGCTTCACAGGGCAGGTTTTCCTAGCAGGATTCTGTAGCTCTTCACTCATTACGTACTATCAAGCCTCCAGGAAGGCTGCTGCTGCTGCTGCTGCTAAGTCACTTCAGTCGTGTCCGACTGTGTGACTCTGTGTGACCCCACAGACAGCAGCCCACCAGGATCCCCCATCCCTGGGATTCTCCAGGCAAGAACACTGGAGTGGGTTGCCATTTTCTTCTCCAATGCATGAAAGTGAAAAGTGAAAGTGAAGTCGCTCAATCATGTCTGACTCTTCATGACCCCATGGACTGCAGCCTACCAGGCTCCTCCGTCCATGGGATTTTCCAGGCAAGAGTACTGGAGTAGGGTGCCATTGCCTTCTCCAGGAAGGCTAAACAATTACAATTCTTTTTCCTACAGAGCTGCTCTGCCTCCAGACTCCTCAAAGTAGAGTTCCAGGCAGCAGGCAATACTAATGGTGAGGGCTGGCACACTGGATAAAACTTATTCACCAACCCAACTCTGTGCTTTTCCTACCTTCCCTCCAGAAGGAAATACAGTCGTGCCCTGCTAACTCTCTGAGGTGCTGCCTTTGCTAATATATAAGGCTTGTTAATGGGCTGATGTTATTATTATTTCCTTCCAGGTAATAATATCTCTCTTTAAAGTGTAGAGAGTGTTTTCATGTGGAGGAATGATCTAAAAGCCAGAGGTTTCAGTGAGTCAAGTGAACAGTAAGGCAGCTAATATGACAAAAAGAGAATGGTTTTTGGTATAATAAAAGGGAAGTGAAGTGAAAGTCGCTCAGTCATGTCCAACTCTTTGTGACCCCATGGACTGTAGCCTGGCAGGCTCTTCTGTCCATGGAATTCTCCAGGCCAGAATACTGGAGTGGGTTGTCACTTCCTTTTCCTGGGGCTCTTCCCAACCCAGGGATAGAACCCACGTCTCCTGCATCGCAGGTGGATTCTTTACCATCTGAGCCACCAGGGAAGCCTAGTCACTCGATAAATGTTAGTTCCAGTTCTTTTTGTGTGTGAGTGCTTCCTGATTACCTAGCTCTGTGACCAAATGTAAGTTTAAGATATGGACCTTTTCTTTGCCTGTGTGTGTGCAGAGTCGTGTCTGACTCTTTGCAACTCCATGGATTAGCCCACCAGGCTCCTCTGTCTATGGAATTTTCCAGGCAAGAATACTGGAGCAGGTTGCCATTTTTTACTCCAGGGCATCTTCCCGACCCAGGGATTGAACCCGTGTCTCTTGAGTCTCCTGATTGGCAGGCAGATCCGTTACCATTGCACCACCTTGGGAAGCCTCATTTCTTTAAGAAGGTTTTATTTATATTGTTGAGATGTTAGAGGACAATCTTTTCTTTTCCCCAGTGATTACTGTGTGGCAGGCAGCAATGTGGGCAATACAAGCAACTTAAAATTTGGAAGGAAAAAATAGCCGGCTGTCGTGTTGTCTATACAATCTCAGACCAGCAGCTGAGTTATTTCACTGAACTCTTTTGAGTATTAGAAGGCAGACTAAATTCTTTACTTGCTGCCCAGCAACTTGAGGATGGAAAACACATCGTTTGATTAATTAAAAGCAAAAGGTTGGATCTTACTTACCTTTCCATTCTTTAATTAACAAAGCCCACAGGCCACATGAGGAAGTAATAACACTCATTATGTTGTGATGAAGGACTGTGATGATGAGTTAAGTCAGATGGGACTCCAGGCATGATTTCCTTCAAGGCTTCCCCAAGATGTTGCCCTGAACATAGACAGATCCTTACTTGTTGAAGAATTCCATCTCACCAGTCCAAGCACGTGCTTCTTCAGAGAGTACAGTTCCTATTGCAAGGGAAAGAAGAGCCCTTGAAACAAAGGGTTATATCTTAATTAAGCCTAGGCATCCTTTCTGGAATTTCCTTTATTGAAAGAACACCTCCTTTGATTTGTATCTGTTTGTGTTAGTCTTTGGAACAAAAAAAAATAAATAAAAGATTGATCCCTTCCAGGCAGAACTGCCCCATTTGAATGATCAAAAGCCATGTCAACCGACTTACAAACCAACAAATTATTTTCTTATTGTCCTTTAAATCTCCCAGGAAGCACCAGGAAACTTTTGAAGATAGTCTTCATTCCCCAGGCTTTGTTCACTATCCTTCATGCCTGTGGGTGGTCTCAGGGAATTTGAGGAAATGACAAACACTCATTCTGTGCAGGTGGAAACCCCCACCCCACCTTCCCACTTCCTCCAGAGTCCTTGGCTCCAGTGATCAGAGTGTGAGAGCTTCTCTTATTGTGTCACCAAGGCACTGCTGAAATTTTTAGTTAGGTGACTTCTCACCCACAGGGAAAGTGAGCTTTAAACTAACACTCGCTGCTCATTCAACTACAGCAATATCAGTTAAGATGCTGTCTCCACATAAATGTAAAGGAGGAATGAAATAGCATACTCACTTTCTTAAGTCCACTCTCTGATGGGAGTAAGGAATAACCCAGTAGCATTGTTATTATGAGACACTGAGTGTCAACATTTTTGCCCTCATTTCCTTTTTTCTTTTTTTTTAGGCTAAGTTCAGCATCTCCATTATCTTTAAGAATCAGAGAAGGTGGTGGCTTTCCAACTGGATTTTTTTTTCCCCAGAAAGGAAATAAAGGCCTGTGATAAGACTCTTTTTATTTAATGATCTCATGATATGCCCAAATTGAGCAGCAGTTGGGTTTTCTAGAAGTCCAACAAATATGCTTTTTAAGTGACTCTCTAATGGAATACCTATAAAAATTCTTGCTTCTTCACATGAAGATTCATTCACTAAGTTGGACGGTATAATAGAAGTCACCATTTTAAGTTAAATGAATTCTAAACTAAAACATTTTCATCTTTTTTTTCTTTTTTTTTTTAATGATGTGAAGGAGTCTTTGCTGGAAATTTAGAAAATTTTTGTGGTTGACTTTGCATGCCACGTTTCAGCAAGTTGTAAATTTTATGGCTCTGGAAATACAATGTTAGCAGTGGAAATGCTGACCCTTCTCTGATTATAGTGGCACAAATAGCAATGCTATAATCTCTGTCACTGAAAAAAATCTCATCATGCTAGAACCTTGAACATGATCTGAATTGTAGAATATTTTAAAACTAACTGAAGGAAAAAACCCACCACTCTGTGGAGTCCATGCCTGTCTTTAGCATGTTGGTTTAGCTATAGGTATGGAAGCCCTCCAAACATATTCTCTCCTCCTTATAGATCTGGACATAGTTGGCTAGATTGTGAGTAGCCCCATTTCCAGTAAGAGGCAGGTGGGATCCGAAACCTGAAATCTCTCATTAAATCTGCTATGTGTTGTGATTAACATGAACCTGGGCTGACACCACCCTGGTACAAACTACCATTAACTCTTGCATGGCTTGTTGATATTACTGAAGCAAAGTCCAGCCTCTGATAGCAAATTAAATCTCAGAGACAAAGAGTTTAGGGTGAAGTAGAAAGAACAGCTTTATTGCTTTGCTTGGAAAAGAGGGTCACCGCAGACTAATGTGCTCAAAACCATGTGTCCTAACTTGGAGAGGGTGGTAAGAAGCTTTTACAGTAATAGTTAACGGAGGGAGTGATCAGTTTGTGGATATTCTTCTGTTTGGTTGGTGCTGAGGTAAGTAGGAGTCAGCATCATCAACCTTCAGGTTCTAACCAGTCTTGGGTCTATGAGTTCATGGGTAGCATACTATTGTTAACTGCTTCTCCTATTTGAAGGGGATTTCAGTATCTGCAAAACAGCTCAAAGATGTTGCTGTGTGTAATGGTGGGGAACCAGGGCCTTGCCCCAAGGCTGCACTGCTGTTTGCCTTGACTGTTTCCCCATCCTCTCCTGTTTGTTTCCCCATCCTCTCCCTTCCCTAATTAACAACTGCTTGAATCTGCCCCTTGAAACTCAGAGATGGCTAGGAAGGTTAAGTGAAGGCTGTTTCCTGTAATTAAAGAAATGGCAAACATAGAAAAGCTTTGTGCCCAGGAGCCCCACAGGACCCTACTCAGTATCATTACCTTTATCTGGTCTTCCCAAATTCTCCTCTGACACTCCTATCATCCATTCTTACGAAGCCTCCAATTTGGCAATTTGATTGTATCTTTGAATTGTGTTAGTTGTCATCCTCTGAGAAGCATATGTCAAAACAGGATTAAATGTGTCTGTTTACTAATTGGGGGAAAAAGAGAGAGAGCTAACAAGATGGAGACACTTGTCAGACAGAGATACAGACCTGATCCCTCTGGAGGACATAGGTGGGAAGAGTGTCAGACTGCAGTGCAGTTCTAAGAAAATGTCTCTATGCCTGATGAGGAGTCTGTGAGTCAAAATTGCCATATGTCACGTCTTGTGAGTCTTCATTTAGTATCCTTATGTCAACAAAAACCATCTAGTAGCTTAGATGGTAAAGAATCTGCCTGCAATTCAGGAGACCAGGGTTTGATCCCTGGGCTGGGAAGATCCCCTGGAGAAGGGAATGACAACCCACTCCAGTATTCTTGCCGGGAAAATTCCATGGACAGAGGAGCCTGGCGGGCTACAGTCTATGGGGTCTCAAAGAGTCAGACACAACTGAGCAACTAACACACACACACACACATCTTGTGAGTCTGTATTAGTATCCCTGTGTCAACAAAAAAATAATAAGTTGATCTAAGAAAGTAATGGAAAATTTTATTCAAGCTAAGTTGAGGATTATAACCTGGGAATAACATCTCAGAAAGCTCCAAGAATGGTTCTGCCCATGAGAAGTCAAGGCAGATTATATAAGTTTTTGGAGATGAGGACTGTATAGTAATCAGGTATTATGGTATATATTATTGGCAATTTACACAATGAAGATATAAGCATCATTGTGGCCCGTTACAAGATCAAGAAGGAATGTTATCTTTTAAAGGGTTGCTTACTGAGAAATAGGGACTTTATTTCTGAGTACATGTGCTGTACTCTGTCATTGGCTGACAACAGTTGTGGCAAGTGTGGCCTCAGTGTGAACATGGTAATAGATTCAGAGCACAGAACTGGGGGGCCACCAGAGGCAGCCACCATGAGTGTGTTATGAAGACCTCTAGCTCCTTCCTAATATCAACCTCACAGCTCTATCAAAGAAACAATCTTAATAAACAATGTTTGTTCTGCAAATTGAGCTAGGCCTTTTCGAAATTATATTGTCACCACTAAGTACTGGGTTGCCCAAAAAGTTCATTGGGGTTTTTCTGTAACAGCTTATGGAAAAACCTGAAAGAACATTTTGGCCAACCCAATACTTCCAAAGAAATTCTGAACTATCTTTTGTGTCTTCCTCTTTGTGATGGTTAATTCTATATGTCAACTTGACAGAGCCACAGGGTGCCCAGATAAAGTTGTTTAGTCACTAAGTCACATCTGACTCTTTTGCGACTCTGTGGACTGTAGTCTGCCAGCCTCCTCTGTCCATGGGATTTCCTAGCAAGAATACTGGAACGGGTTGCCATTTCTTTCTCCAGTGGATCTTCTGACCCAGGGATCAAACCCACATCTCCTGCATTGGCAGGTGGATTCTTTACCACTGAGACACCACTGAAACACCAGGGAAGCCTGCCCAGATAGATAGTTAAACATTATTTCTGGGTGTTTCAGTTGAGATTAGCATTTGAATCTGTAAATTGAGTAGAGTAAAAGCAGACTGTCCTCCTTCATGTGAGTGGGCCTTGTCGAATGAATGTGTGAGGGCCTAAATAAAACAAAAAGGCTGAATAAGAGATAACTTGCCCTCTTTGCTTGACTGCTGACCTGGGGTATCAGTCTTCTGCCCTCAGACTAGGACTTCTACTGTTGGAGCTCCTGGTTCTCAGGCCTTTAGACTCAGACCAGAACCACACACTGGCTTCTTGGTTCTCCAGCTTGCAGATTACAGTTTGGCAGATTTGGGGACTTCTCAGCGTCCTTCATTGTATAAGCCAATTCCTTATAATAAATATTTCTCTCTCCATGTCTCTCTCTCTATATATATATCCCCTATTGGTTCTGTTTCTCTGGAGAAGCCTGACTAAGATGCTTTGTAAAACCAATGCTTTTCTATGGATTTCCCTGGTGGTTCAGTGGTTAAGAATTCACCTTCTAGTGCTGGGGGTGTAGACTTTGCCTTCCATCCCTGGTCTGGGAGCTAAGATTCCATGTGCCTCAGGTCAACCGCCCCCTACTCCCCACCCGCCCCCCCCCAAAAAAAAACATAAAACAGAAACAATATTGTAACAAATTCAATAAAGACTTCTAAAAAAATGGTCCACATCAAAAGAAATCTTTGAAACTAGAGCACTTCTGTTTTTTCTTCAGATAAAGCTTAGCATTCTTTTAAAAACCTTGGAACACTTTATTTCTCTACCTGTATTCTTGCCTGGGAAATCCCATTGACAGAGGAGCCTGGCAGGCTACAGTCCATGGGGTCACAAAAGAGTCAGACATGACCTAGCAACTAAACAACAACCATAAATTTTCATATCATTTCTATAAAGCATGGAGAGATCTGAACACTTTTTGAGGTGATGAGGATTTAATGGTTAAGATTTTTGATCATAAGTAATAGAAGCCAATTCTTGTTAACCTAAAAGAGGGGGAAAAAGACTGAAAGGATACGGGGTGACTCACACCATCAGATGGCTTCTTGCCATCAAACAACTGTTGAATTTTACACTTGGTGGGAGAAACTGTATTCTCCAGTGTCATGATAGTGTTTTGAGTCCATAGCAATGAAATCTTTGCCTTGGGTTACCTGTTAAATTCCTATCTGGCTAAACATTAAGCCTGGAAAATCATCAATTACAAATGAGAAGGGGCTTGAGTAAGACATAAAAATAAATAGAAAAGGAGCAGTTGGACAGGCATGAGGCAAAGCTCTCTAGAGCTCAGGATGCTGGCTTCTATGTAGTAGCCAACTCTGGTCTGTAAAATCCAGTAATCAATTGTATGAGATTTGGAGGAAATGCCAGGCCAAGGATTCATCAATGCCATGTGTATATTGCCACGCAACAGTCAATGGTTTAGGAACTGTGTGAGGCTGTTTTCTGGCTGGACTAATTTATGGATTTTAAAATGGTTTTTGTTGAAGTGGGAATATTCAAGGGGGAAAGGTCCATCTTTTTTATTTCCCCTTGTGATGATGGACTCAGAGAGGCTATGAAGTTGGTCGATTTGGTAGATACGACTTTTACCCTTTTTACTTTTCTAACAGCTACGCTCAAGATAAAGCACTCTGCAATCTGAGCAATAGAGCCGGGGAGACACAAACTGTCTCTGGCAGGAACAACTTCTAGGCTTTTTCAAAGTTGCCAAAGATCATGGGAAGAAGGGAACATGAGAGAGTAGTGGAACTATCCAAGCATATTTTGAAAGAGTCACAAAATTCAGCATGAAAGCAAATAAATATTAGAGATGACAATGAAGGAGAAAATGAATTCCAGAATCCCTGTACTACTCATTGAATTGAAATTGGTCTGCAGTCTTGAAGCTAATGAATAGAGGGTGATCTAGAAAGTCAGGCCATTTTATGATTTTAGATCTACTGCCTATAGAAATTATTATTATAGAATTTGAGTTTGAATTGTATTATAGCCTATTTCTCTCCATAAAATTAGCTGCTGCTACTGTGATAGGGAACAGGGAACAAGGAGGTAAGCATAAAACTGTGGCTTCTTTAGAACTGTTTTGTTTATTGGAACATGTTGATGGAAGGCACATTAGAGACTTTTTAGCCTACTAGTCCTATGGTGGAGGTCCAGAGAGAATAAATGACTTGTCTGAAGTCACAAGTTAAAGATGAATGAAGCAGGACTTTTGGATTCTGTATAGGCTGTAGGAAGCTGGAAAGAAAATTGTTCTCACTCTGCTACTGCTGTTGCTGCTCAGTCTAACAACCACAAAAAAATTGCCACTATGCAAATTCATAATTTTCCTGAACCTAGCAGAATACTCAGAGCTATGGGACAATTCCAAATGGTCTTAAGTTAACAATGATCTGAATGTTGACTTTCAGTAATATTTGACACAGTGGCTACTTCTTTTCTATGATGAACTTTTTTCACTTGGTTTCAAGGGCCCAACACTCTTTATTTCCTTTGTTCTTTAGTGGCTGCTGCTTCTCAATTTCCTTAAGAGATCCCTACTTTTCTTCTAACCCATAATGTTGAAGTCATATAGGACTCACCCTTGGTCTCTTCTCCCTTCCACAGTCACTCCATTGGTGAGCTCATCCAGTCTCATGGCTTTAAATACCACTTCTGTTCTGGTGACTCTCATATTTATATCTTCAATTCAACTTCCTTCTTGAACTCCAGACTTATATATTCATTGACTTATTGGCGTATCTTCCTAAATGTCTAGTAAGCATCTCAAACTTTATATGCCTCAACTTCAACTCTAATGTCTCTCCCCACAAGACTGCTCCTCTTGGACCTTCCAATGTCAGTTGTAGCAGTTCCATTCTTCGAATTTCTCAGGCCGAAAACCTTGATGAAAGGGGTCACCCTTTCTCTCACATTCCAAATCCTAATCATCAGGAAATCCGACTTAGAAATGTATCCTGAATCTGACTCTTCTTCTCACCTCTACTGCTATCACTCAACCCAGTCACCCCCAATTTCCACTTAAATTATTGAGATATCCTCCTAATCAGTCTCCTTATTTCTAGTCTTGTCCTCATTCCACTTTAGCCTGTTTCAAACAGCTACCAAAGTGGACTTTAAAACATAAATCAAATTATGCCACTTGTCTGTTCAAAATCATCCAGTTCAGTTCAGTTGCTCCATTGTGTCTGACTCTTTGCAACCCCATGAATTGCAGCATGCCAGGCCTCCCTGTCCATCACCAACTCCCGGAGTTCACTCAGACTCACGTCTATCGAGTCAGTGATGCCATCCAGCCATCTCATCCTCTGTTGTCCCCTTCTCCTCCTGCCCCCAATCCCTCCCAGCATCAGAGTCTTTTCCAATGAGTCAACTCTTTGCGTGAGGTGGCCAAAGTATTGGAGTTTCAGCTTTAGCATTAGTCCTTCCAAAGAACACCTAGGACTGATCTCCTTTAGAATGGACTCGTTGGATCTCCTTGCAGTCCAAGGGACTCTCAAGAGTCTTCTCCAACACCACAGTCCAAATGCATCAATTCTTCGGTGCTCAGCTTTCTTCACAGTCCAACTCTCACATCCATACATGACCACAGGAAAAACCATAGCCTTGACTAGACGGACCTTTGTTGGCAAAGTAATGTCTCTGCTTTTCAATATGCTGTCTAGGTTGGTCATAACTTTCCTTCCAAGGAGTAAGCATCTTTTAATTTCATGGCTGCAGTCACCATCTGCAGTGATTTTGGAGCCCCAAGAAATAAAGTCTGACACTGTTTCCACTGTTTCCCCATCTATTTCCCATGAAGTGATGGGACCAGATGCCATGATCTTCGTTTTCTGAATGTTGAGCTTTAAGCCAACTTTTTCACTCTCCACTTTCACTTTCATCAAGAGGCTTTTTAGTTCCTCTTCACTTTCTAAAAACTGTACAAAAAAGATCTTCACGACCAAAATAATCACGATGGTGTGATCACTCACCTAGAGCCAAACATCCTGGAATGTGAAGTCAAGTGGGCCTTAGGAAGCATCACTACGAACAAAGCTAGTGGAGGTGATGAAATTCCAGTGGAGCTATTTCAAATCCTGAAAGATGATGCTGTGAAAGGGCTGCACTCAATATGCCAGCAAATTTGGAAAACTCAGCATTTCCACAGGACTGGAAAAGGTCAGTTTTCATTCCACAGGACTGGAAAAGGTCAGTTTTCATTCCAATCCCAAAGAAAGGCCACAGGACTGGAAAAGGTCAGTTTTCATTCCAATCCCAAAGAAAGGCAATGCCAAAGAATGCTCAAACTACCACACAATTGCATTCATCACACACGCTAGTAAAGGAATGCTCAAAATTATCCAAGCCCGGCTTCAGCAATACGTGAACCGCGAACTTCCAGATGTTCAAGCTGGTTTTAGAAAAGGCAGAGGAACCAGAGATCAAATTGCCAACATCAGCTGGATCATTGAAAAAGCAAAAGAGTTCCAGAAAAACATCTATTTCTGCTTTATTGAGTATGCCAAATCCTTTGACTGTGTGGATCACAAGAAACTATGGAAAATTCTGAAAGAGATGGGAATACCAGACCACCTGACCTGCCTCTTGAGAAACCTATATGCAGGTTAGGAAGCAACAGTTAGAACTGGACATAGAACAACAGACTGGTTCCAAATAGGAAAAGGAGTCCATCAAGGCTGTATATTGTCACCTTGCTTATTTAACTTATATGCAGAGTACATCATGAGAAAACTATCCAGGACTCCCCATATTTAGAGTAAAAGCCTGGTATGGGCTGAATCATATCCCCTAAATTCATATGTTGAAGTTCCAACCCCCCCAGCACCTCAGAGTGGAGATATTTGGAGATAGAATCTTTCAGTTCAGTTCAGTCGCTCAGTCGTGTCTGACTCTTTGCAACCCCATGAACCGCAGCACTCCAGGCCTCCCTGTCCATCACCAACTCCTGGAGTTCACCCAGACTCATGTCCATCGAGTCAGTGATGCCATCCAGCCATCTCATCCTCTGACGTCCCCTTCTCCTCCTGCCCCCAATCCCTCCCAGCATCAGAGTCTTTTCCAATGAGTCAACTCTTCGCATGAGGTGGCCAAAGTACTGGAGTTTCAGCTTTAGCATCATTCCTTCCAAAGAAATCCCAGGGCTGATCTCCTTCAGAATGGACTGGTTGGATCTATCTTTAAAAAGGTAATTAAAGTAAAATAAGATGGTACGGGTGGGCCCTGATCCAATGTGATTAGTGCCCTTACAAGAAGAGGAGATGAGGACACTGATAACACATAGGCCAAAGGATAATCGCATGAACACACAGCAATAAGACAGCCATCTGCAAGTCAAGAAGAAAAGCCTCAGAAGAAACCAACTCTATCAATACCTCGATGTCCGATTTTCAACCTCCAGAACTGTGAGACAGTTTCTGTTGTTTAAGCCAATTGTTGTGGTACTTTGGTATGACAGCCCTCGAAAACTAATACAAAGCTCAGATCCTTTCAATGGCCCATGAGGACCTGCATGATTTGGTTCCCAGTTCCATGTCTCACCCTCTTCTCCACCTCTCCCATGCTACTCCAGCCACACTGGTTTTGAGCAAGCCAGGTATACTCTTGCTTTAGGACTTTTGCTCAAAACTGTTCCTGCCTGGACCACTGTTCCTCCAAGTATAATGGGCTCATATACTCTCCTCTCTCTAGTCTTTGCTCAAATGTGACTTTCTTAATGAAACCTACCCTGAAGACTCTACTTAAAACTTCAATATTTCCCCTCTTCCTTCCCCAGTATTCACAGTCCATGTTCTCTGTTCTGTTACCTTCTAACGTGGTATAATTTACTTGCTTGTTATGTTTGATATTGTGCCAGAAGTGTCTATTGCTCCTCCATACCCACTCTTTACCATTCTCCATCCTGCTCTGTGCCCTGAGAAGGTGACATCTGTGGGTGGTATCAACAATCTTCCTTGTTCTCTGGCTTCTAGTTGAGTTCAACCACGAGAGGCTCAGTCAAAAAATTGTATGTGGGGGAAAAGAGAGTGTTCAGGCTGTGTATTTCCCCCAGTTCCTCTGTTAAAGGAGACTAGACTGGTCAGCAGTGTCCCCTTGCTGTTGGGGAAGCAAGGAGTTGAGGGATTGGCAGACTTTCAGGGGCTCTGGTGGGCTGACTTCATCTGTGGAGCCTGTTAGTCACAAGAATGTCATTAATTAGTTCACTCTCAGAGGTGTGTTTACTGAGTGAGTCTGAGCTTGTTCAGCTGACTTTCAGAATGAAGGCCTGACAATAGTTGGCTTGCAAAACCATGTTTGCTGAAGTGTGTTTTTGTTGATTATTTGAACTAGTTTAAAAGTGGTTCTGATGACTACGGATTACCATGGCTATTACTTTCTCTAATTGAGTGGCAGGTTCTGGATTTTCACCTCTCTGCCATGCTGTGCTTTCTTCTTTTCAAGCCTCCAGTAACAGCTTCCTCCTATTGCTAACCTCAAGGTGCTTTATTAGGAAAGCGTCATTGAGCTATGCGTATTCACTCCATTTGAGTGTATAGTCTATTTTCTGGAGGATCCTAATACACTGCTTGTTTGTTTGTTCTTCTACCCCTGCTAGAAAGTACACTCCATGAAGACAGGGACTTTTCCCCCTAGTTTTGCATCTAAGTGCCTGGAAGAGTATCTGGCATATAATGGTGCTCAATACATATTTGTTGTTTACTTGATAGACTTATCCTAGAGTTCTTATCAGATATAAATTGATACCTCTCAATCCATACTCTACATCTCTCAATCACTTTTTAATATTTATTCTCTTTTTGTTCTCTGTATAAATATCTCAGTACTATTTCCTGATTTATATTTCTCTCTTCATCTTGTTCTGTCCAGAATTTATGTCATCTAATGAATGCTTTCTTTCAATGACTATATATTTAATTTTATTTCTAATGGTTCATTTTCTAATCCATCTGTCCTGATTTCATTTCTGTCTGTTTTTGCTTCACAATTCTTTGTTCTTTTTATAGCTACTATGGCTTCTTTCTTCTCTCTTAGGCCCATAGACATACTTACATTAAAGTTGTTTTTAGTTCAATAATATTTTGCTTGGGTTGATATTTTTTCTCTCTTGATTGTAGATTTTATTGACTATTTTTCTTAGTTTTCCTCATTTGTTTTCAAATTTTGGTATATAGGCTCATCTTGAATTGGAATTTTCTTTTTATTATTTGGTTTTGCTCTCTTTCTCTCTCTGGGCTCACCTTACCCTAAGTAGGTAGTCATCTTGTGGTTGACTCCATTCAATACTCAAGGGATTTAATAGAGAACCAGGTTGTACTTTGGACTCCAGACCTATGGCGATATTAAAGAGAGAGTAAATCCTATCACTAAGCATGTGGACAACTTGGTCTTGGATTGGGATAGCTGCATTCTCCTACAATAGTAGATAAGTGGGCATAATTAAGGCACAGCTTCAGGATGTGGTTAACTGAAGTATTTTCAGCCTTTTTAAGGGCAGAAAACCATACTCCAGTCCCTGGATTTAAACAGTGATTTGGCTCAGGTCCCAGACTATCTACAGCTTTACCACGCTTTCTGGTTTGTATTTCTATTCTGTCTGTGGTTCAGAAATGATAATATTCTGTTTGAAGGAGGTTAGGCTGTTTCTATTTTCTTTTTAAAAAAATATTTTTTCTATCAATGCTGTGTGATTAAACTAGGGACAGTACTTTGAAGCATAGATTTCTAATACATCTTGATAATCAAGGAGTCAAATAGTCTCCCATAACAATTTTTAATGAATACATGATATTTCATTGGAGCAATTGCAGATTAAGCTTTGTAGACTAGATACATACATTTACTTCTTCAAGTCTCACAAAATGACAGTTATGGTCCTATTTAAGAATGCCTGTGCCCAGCCCTCCTATTCCACTTCTCTGCTTTATCTTTCTGCAAAGGGTTTATATATAGCCTTTGAACAAACTATAAAAAAAATTGTAAAGTAAAGAATAATAATAATAATAAAATAAAAAAATAAAATAAAATAAAAAAAGAAAAGTAATGCATCAAAATGTAAAAAAAAATAAAAGCAAACTGAAAATTGCCATATTACTTTGAAAATTAAAAAAAGAAATAGAAAAAAAATTACTATATATTTTATTTATTATCTATCTTCTTCCACTAGAATATAAACCCCACAAGGGGAAGGCAGAGATTTCGACTATCTGATTCATATCTGTATTCTCAGCACATAGTGCCTGATATCCTGGTAGGTCCATAAATGTTGGTTGTATAAATGGATGAAAAAGGGAATTAAAAAAGCATAAGTCACAATGATGAGAATGAGAGCAGAAACAGCTGATGGCCATAAAGTCAACATCTTGGATACTGAAAAACTGATCCATCAGAGATACTGATACATTGATTGCAAAAATAACTAGTTCTACTTTACTCCCTTTATCTATGCTCATTGCAGTGTGACTTTACAGGTCCTTCCATGAATAAATGAAGTCTATTTCCCTGTTTCTTAAATGTGAACTGATTGTCATTTGCTTTGACCAATAGAAAGGGACAGAGTGGAATTTTACCAGTTTCAGCCTAGGCTTCAAAGGTGAAAGTGAAAGTCGCTCAGTCGTGTCCTACTCTTTGCGACCCCATGAACTATACAGTCCATGGAATTCTCTAGGCCAGAATACTGGAGTGGGTCACCTTTCCCTTCTCCAGGGGATCTTCCCAACCCAGGGATGGAACCCAGGTCTCCTGCATTGCAGGCAGATTCTTTACCAGCTGAGCTAAAAGAGAAGCCCAGACTTAAAAGGCCTGTCTATTTTTGCTCTGAATCTAGGAATCCCTGCTTCTGCCATAAACAATTTAGGGCTAATCTGATGGAATATGTAGCCTAGAACTGAGTTAATCCAGTCATCTTCATCAGGATGAAGAGTATGTCAGTGAATTTAGCCAAGACTGGCAAAACTGCCTTCCAGACTTGCACCTGACTGCAGATGTCTTAGAAAGTCCAGCTGAAAGCAAAAATATGGCATTGATTCATAGACTCACAAGTAATCATAAATGATTCTTGTGTTAAGCAATGAATTTTGGGGGGTAGTTTTTAACATAACAATAGCTAACTGATACAATAACTCATTTAGCAAACCAGAAAAGGCTGAAAACTAAGCCCACAGTGAGGAAGTCAACTGGTTCCTCTTACCAGATTTCCCTGTAGAATCAGAGCTATCATATTCCATTTCAATGTAGAGAAGATGGTTCAAAGTCTTTATCTATTTTATTTTTTAAATTTATTTATTTTTTATTGAAGAAAAATTGCTTTATAGAATTTTGTTGTTTTCTGTCAAACATCAACATGAATCAGCCATAGGTATACATATATCCCCTCCCTTTTGAACCTCCCTTTCATCTCCCTCCCCACCCACCCCTCTAGGTTGATACAGATCCCCTGTTTGAGTTTCCTGAGCCATACAGCAAATTCCCGTTGGCTACCTATTTTACATATGGTAATGTAAGTTTACATGTTAGAACCCTAGATCTTTTTCCCCAACCTATGTATCCAAACAAATATTCCTTTTGCATTTTGGCATAAGTTGAGAAGTTTACTTTCTGGAGATGTCTTTGGACTCAGACATACCAGGCACATTGGGCACCAGGAGTAGTGAAGGAATCATTCTAAAAACAAGAAACAATTAAAAGTCATCAGGGATCATGGTACGAATCTGAGCTCCCGATTTGTTTCCCAGGACAGTAGCAGACAAGCTTAAACCTCTACATGGGATACTGGAGGAAAATTTGATCTGTCCATGGAAAAGAATTTATACACATGACCAGGTGCCACCCAATGACCCTTCAACAAAATCTACCAATCGACAAGCTCTGGCTCTCTACCTGGAGGGTTTCTAATCAGTGCTTAAATATGAAGTTTTAGTCAAGAATCATTGGCTATGTGAGGGAAGTCTTTTGTACGAAAGCCAGAGTCCAAAACAAATAAACAGAAAAAGTGAATATGGACAAGATGGAGACACTGAAGGAAGCAGAATACAACTTAAAAAAAAACCCCAAAATTAATGTCTAAGAGAGATGAGAAGATATTGTACCCTCAAAACAAGACAGACAGTACTTAAAAAGAAATAATCAGATAATAAGAACAAGCTTTTAGAAATAAAATACTGACAGAAGAAATAAAAAATTTAATAGGGGAGTTGGAAGGTAAAGTTGAGGAAATATTCCCAAAAGCAGAACAAAAAGACAGAGATGAGGTCATGAGGGAAAAAAGGGTGTTTAGAAGAGAAATCCAGGAGGCTTAAAATAGCATTCCATAGGATCAAAATTTATTTACTCAGCATTTTTATGGCTTAATATTAAAACTGTTTTCGATTTTTGCAATTATCGGCAGTTCTTGCAGTGAATGCCTTTGAAGCTAAATTTTGATCTGTGCCATGATTATTTCCTTGGGATAAAATTACAGAATGAAATTACCAGATTAAAATATATAAACATGTTAAAGGCTTTTGATACGTGTTGCCAGACAGAAATATTGTTTCAATTTATAATACCAGGATATGAGAACAGTTGTTTGTGACTTTTTCTTAAATTCAATCATCTTTGTCTCAATCTATCTGGTAATGGGTTCCCACTGTATCAACAATAGGTATGGGAATTGGCAGTTACAATTTACTTTTATTTCCCAACAGGATTAAACAAATTATCATTGGCTAAAATCCTGACTTGTCTGGGTACATTCTGCTTTGTTCTATAAATAAAAACCCCAGAGAAATCCAGTATTGCTTACAAAAAAGCTCTGTGATACCGAGCTTGCTGACTTTCACCATTGCTGTTTCAGTGTTTGTCTATTTTTGTATTTCTCTATAAACTACATATTTTGGACTGCTTATCAGGTTTATGGACTTCTTATTGGTTCATATAAAAGATAGAGCTCCTAGTTTAGAACAAGAAGACTAGGTCAGGCAAAAGGAGAAGGTGACACAGGGGTAGAAAGACATTCCCTGCATTTCCAAGTATTTAGTTTTCTTGGTAGCTTTACCAGTGAAACTGACTGGAAAAGAGAACCTGATTAGACATGAAACTTGTAGCTTACCAACTGGTATCTGGTCTCTGGGAAATCACCCAACCAGAAACTTTTAACTCAGTAAATTTAATAAAAGGCAGACCTGAAAGGGCCAATATTGATGGTCTGTCCAGATGAGAAAATTGGAGTGCCCCCTTCCCCTTAGAAATAAAGAGACTTTTGTTAGTGAGTTCACAGATGCAGAGAATAGTTGCTATACCAGTTCCACATCGGTTCCCATGTTTGAGCCAAAACTAATTTCCATGACGCTGGGTTTTCCCAGATAATTTTCCAGGAAAGAGAGAGATAGGTTACATAAGAGGCTGTACTCAGTTGCTCAGTAGATAAACCTGAACATAACTCCCTGTTACTGTTAGGCCAGATTGTGACTTTTAAGGCATCCAAAAAAAAAACAACCTAAAAACCCCACAAAAAAATCACACACTCACTCACCAAAAACCAACCAAACAAAAGACATCACCAACATGGCCAGACTATTTTCCTTGCTCCTGAACATGCCACTCACTTTAGTTTTTGAGCTTTTAAGACACACTGTCCCTCCTAAGCATCCTTCTTTCTGTTTATTTCAATCCAGCTTCCATTTCCACCTTTCTGCCACAAGCGCTCTCATCAAGATCATTATAGATTTCCATATTGCCAAATGCTGCTTATTCTTTTCTCAACTTCTTGTTGAGAAATGAATGAATGGGCTGCTTTAAAATTTTGGTTTATTTATTTTTAACTGGAGGGCAGTTGCTTTACAATGTTGTGTTAGTTTCTGCTTGTACAGCAAACTGAATCAGCCATATGTATACATATATCCTCTCCTTCTTGGACCTCCTTCCCTCCCCCAGCCACCCCCATCCCACCTGTTTATCACCACAGAGCACTGAACCAGTCTCCCTGGACTATACAGCAGGTTCCCGTCAGCTATTTATTTTACACACAGTGATGTACATATGCCAGTCCCAACCTCCCAGCTCAGCCCACAGTCCTCTCCCCCACCACTGTGTGCACATGTCCATTCTCTAGATCTCGAGTCTGTCATACAGAGTGAAGTAAGTCAGAAAGAAAACACACAAACATCATATATTAACACATATATATGGAAGCTAGAAAAACGATACCGGTGGATCTATTTGCAAGGCAGGAATAGAGAAAAACAGGCTCTTGCTCATTCCTTTTTCTTTACTTTTACCTTATCTTTTAAGAAAATATAGGTTAATTGTGCATACTGATGAATCTCTTAATTCAAATTTGTGAGATGTAGTTTTGACTAATAAGTGACAACATTTTGTCCACCAAATCTCAGTAATTTAGATGAAACCTTTTCCCCTCATTTCTCTCTTCCCTCCCTTCCTTCCTTCTTTCTTTCCTTCAACTTCCTTCCTACCTCCCTCTTTTCCTTCCTCAGTTCTTTACTTTCTTCTTCTCCAAACATTTATAGAGCAAGAATACTTGCTCTATAATACCAATGCTACTTAAAACACAAACACTAAAACACTTTAAAAACAGAGCTTCCATATGATCTAGCAATCCCACTCCTGAGAAAACCATAATTTGAAAAGATATGCGCAACCCAGTTTTATCACAGCACTATTTACAATATCCAGGACAGGGAAGCAACCTAAATGTCCATCAACAGAGGAAGGGATAAAGAAGGTGTGGTACATATACACTATGGAATATTGTCCAGCCATTAAAGAAAAAAAAGAAATAATGAGTAATTTTCATCAGTAGTGGCAACTTTCTAAAAGGACATTTTCAAGAGAAAGTTTCATCATGTTCAATTCTCGTATCAAGCAGGTAGTATTGCAATATATTTGCAGTGTGAATTACAGTTTAGTGTTCTAAAAAGATACATGAATTTTGGGGATGCCTCATGTGGCAATTAAGCTCTGGAAAGATTAACACCATGCCTCTATTTTTTGAAAAGTGCACTCACTTTAAAAAAAACTTTAAAAAATCTCCAAAATGTTTACCCATTACCCATTGCAACCAGCGGAGAAGGAAATGGCAAGCCACTCCAGTATTCTTGACTGGGAAATCCCATGGACAGAGGAGACTGATGGTCCACAGTCCATGGGGTGGCAAAGAGCCAGACATGATTGAGCGACTAAGCATACCACATTGCAAAACAATGCAAAAATATATAAATAATAAATGTAAAATGTCCACCTTCCCTATGCCCATCCTCTGGAGATGATGTTAATAGTTTGGTGGGTATTCTTTATGATTTTTCTCTATCCTTAAACAAAGATGTGGAGCCATATGGAGAACTTTTTCTTATTGGTTTATGTTTTACTAAAATTATAACATTACATTGCAACTTTCATGTGTAATGATATAATGTATCATGTACATTTTTCCCCAGATTAATGACTTTAGATTGAACTGTATACTCCAATGTATTGTTTTTCCTTTTTTTTTTTTTTTATAAATATGCAAGTTTGCTAGTGTTCTGCCATTAAAAAAAAGCTTCAGCAAATGTCCTTGGATGTACCTTCTCATGTGTTTTATTTCTTTTTCACAACGTCCCCAGAAATGCTCTCTGGTGGTTTGTACTAAGAAAGCCCCTTCTAGATTTCAGAAGCAGTGAAAAATGCACCCAACAAAAGAGCAAGTGTGGGATAGTGCTTCACAGGGGAGCAGTGTGAGAGGAGATCTGAAGTGCTCCTGAGCCGTGCTCTGCGTGTGCTGTGTGTTGGGAAAACCTCCACGACTTCATTCCTTCCCTTGAAATTGAATTATTCATGCTTTCCTTGTCATCAAAATAGCTCCTCATTATTTCTGCTGTATATAAAATGCTGCTTATTTATCTCATATACATGATTATATGTAGAGTACAAACGACTGCTGGCTCAATAGCTCCCACTCACATTTCCCCTAAACCGTTTACTTAAAAAATTTTCCAAAGGGATGCTTATATGCTGCTCAGAAAGCTGGCTGAAGAAGCTTTATGCTCACTTGCCATCATGAGGTGACAGTATTCTTGTCAAGGGGCTGACTCCAAATGCTCCATGCGTCCAGTCCTCTCAGTCCTTAAAGTCCCAGGATCTGCCGTCTCCTTTGGGACCCCTGATGACTCTGCTATGTATAGTCATACAAGGTTTTTCCTGAACTGCACCCATGACTTTCTGGCCCTCTTGTTTCTCTAACCACTAGGCCTCAAACTCAAGGGACTGGATGGAAAGCAGTCACCAAACCACCCTTTCCATTGTTGATTTCTTTTGGAAGCTCTTATCTTTGCGGCAATCTATCGATGATGTCCTCTTCCAAGACAAGTTTCAGGATAAAGGTTTATAAGCATACAAGAGGAAGCAAATAGATGTATTTAGAGGAGGAGGGCTGCTGCTGCTACTGCTAAGTCGCTTCAGGGCAACCTATTCCAAATGCCCTGTTACATACATATCTACAAGGTATAACTATGTTCAATATTCTGAAACTGAAGTGTTCTGTTAATTAAATATGAGGGTTTTTATGAATGATTAATAAGAAAAGAAAGAAAGAAAAGAAAACCCCAAATGGAAATCATTACTTTTACTGCATTTATACAGGTGAAGGGCTTGTTTTCATATTTGGTGGGGTTTCATATGCAAACACATATATAGTGAGAAAAACATAAAGAAAAAAAGTATAAGAAGGGATTTTTGAAAATCTTACTTATTTTTATCTGGAGGATAATTGTTTTACAATATTGTATTGGTTTCTGCCATACGTCAACATGAATCAGCCCATAGGTTTATGTATGTCTCCTCCCTCTTGAACCTCCCTCCCACCTCCCACCCCACACTACCCCTCTAGGTTGACAGCTTATTTCTGTTTAGTGCCAAATAATATTATGTTATATATCCTGGGTGTGTGTGTGTGTGTTAGTCGCTCAGTCATGTCCAACTCTTTGCAACCCAATGGACTGTAGCCTTTCAGGCTCCTCTGTCCATGGAATTCTCCAGGCAAGAATACTGGAGTGGCTTGCCATTCCCTTCTCAGGGGATCTTTCTCAACCAGGTATTAAATCCAGGTCCCCTGCATTGCAGGCAGGTTCTTTACCATCTGAGCCACCAAGGAAGCCCATTCTTGGTATACTACAGTTTATATATCCATTCGCCTACTGAAGGGCATTTTTGTTGCGTCCAAGTTTTAGCAATTATGAGTAAAGCTACTATAAACATCTGTGTGTAGGTGTCTGTGTGGATATCAGTTTTAAATTCCTTTGGGTAAATAGCAAGGAGTGTGATTGCTGAATCATGTGGTAAGTATAAACCACCACTATCTTCCAAAGTGGCTGTACTACTTTGCATTCCCACCAACAATGAATGAGAGTTCCCGTTGCTCCACATCCTTGACAGCCTTTGATGTTATCAGTGTTTCTGATTTTGGTCATCCTAAAAGATATGTATGGGTATCTCACTGTGGTTTTAATTTATATTTCTCTGATGATGTGTGATGTGGACAGTCTTTCTCAAGTGCTTATTTGCCATCTGTTTTTCTTCTTCAGTGAACTGTCTGTTAAGATCCTTGGCCCAATTTTTGATTAGATTGTTTGCTTTCTTACTGTTGAGTTTTAAGAGTTCTTTGTGTATTTTGGATACTGTCCTTTATCTGATGTGTCTTTTGCAAGTATTTTCTTCTATTCTGTGGTTTGTCTTCTCACTCTCTTAACATTGTGTTTCACAGAGAAGTTTTTTTAATGAAGTCCAGCTTAACAATTATTTCTTTCATGAAGTATGCCTTTGGTATTATATCTAAAAGGTATTTAACATACCCAAGGTCATCCAGGTTTTCTCCTATGTTATCTTCTAGGAGTTTTATAGTTTTGTTGTTCAGTTGCCAAGTCGTGTCTGACTCTTTGCAACCCCATGTACTGTAGGATGCCAGGCCTCCCTGTCCTGCACCATCTCCTGCAGCTTGCCCGAGTTCATATCCATTGCATCAGTGATAGTTTATGGTTTTATGGTTTACATTTAGGTCTATGATCTATTTTGAGGTAATTTTTTTGAAGAGTGTAGGTCTGTGTCTAGATTCTTTTTTTTTTTTTTTTTTTTGCATGTGGATATTCTGCACCTTTTGTTGAAAAGACTGTCTTTGCCTACTGTATTGCTTTTATTCCTTTGTCAAAGTCTGGATCTATTATATGGATCTATTTCTGGGTTCTCTATTCAGCTTCATTTATCTATTTGCCTGTTTTCCCATTAATTCCATGCTGTCTTGATTACTGTAGCTTTATGGTAAGTCTTGAAGTCGGATAGTGTCAGTCCTTCAACTTTGATCTCTTTCTATAATTATGTTGTATATTCTGGATCTTTTCCCTTTCTGTATAAACTTTAAAATCAGTTTGTCAATATCTACAAAGAGACTTATTGGGCTTTTGGTTGGGGTTGCATTGAATATGTAGATCAAGTTGGGAAGAACTGACATTTTGACAATATTGACCCTTCTTATCCATAAACAAGGATTATCTCTCCATTTATTTGATTCTTTGATTTCATTCATCAGAGTTTTGTGGTTTTCCACACGTTGATTTTGTACATACTTTGTTAGATTTATACCTAAGTATTTAATTTTGTGGGTGCTAATGTAAATGGTATTGTATTTTTAATTTTAAATTCCACTGTTCATCGCTGGTGCAGGCATACCTTGGAGATATTGTAGATTTGGTTTCAAACCACCACAGTAAAGAAAATAAGACAATATAGTGAGTCACATGAATTTTTTGGTTTCCAAGTGCATATGAAAGTTATATTTACAAATTACTATACTCTGTTAAGTGTGCTATAGCATTTCATGAAAATAACCTATAAAATACTTTATTGCTTTAATTTAAAATATTTTATTGCTAAACAAAATGCTAAACATCATCTGAGCCTTCAGTGAGTCATAATCTTTTTGACTCTTTTTGCTGGTTGGAGGTCTTGCCTTGATGTTGACAGCTGTTGACTGATCAGGGTGATGATTGCTGAAGGTTGGGGAACTTGCGGCTATTTCTTAAAGTAAGACAGCAGTGAAGTTTGTCACACTGATTAACTCTTCCTGTTACGAACAGTTTCTCTACAGCATTCTACCAACAGTAGGACTTGTTTCAAAATTGGAGTCATTCCTCTCAAACCCTGATGCTGCTTTATCAACTAAGTCCATGTAGTATTCCAAATCCTTTGTTGTCATTTCAACAGTCTTCACAAGCATCTTCACCAGGAGTAGAGTCTATCTTCAGAAACCACTTTCTTTTCTCATCCACAAGAATTATCTCCTCAACTGTGAAAGTTTTATGATGAGATTGTAGCAATTCAGGCTCCAGTTCTAACCCTAGTTCTCATGCTGTTTTCTCCACATCTGCAGTTACTTCTGCCACTGAAGTCTTGAGCCCCTCAAAGTTATTCAGGAGGGTTGGAGTCAACTTTTTCCAAACTCCTGTTCATGTTGATATTTTGACCTCTGCCCCTGAATCAAGGGAAGTCCCACACATGTTCTTAATAGCATCTAGAATGGTGAATCCTTTCCAGAAGTTTTTCAGTTTACTTTATCCAGATCCATCAGAGGAATCACTATCTATGGCATCTGTAGCCTTATGAAATGTATTTTTTCTAAGTAATAAGACTTGAAAGTTGAAATTATCCAACTGAATCCATGGACTGCAGAATGGATACTGTGTTAGTAGGCATGAAAACAGTGTTACTCTTACACATCTTCATCAGAGCCCAAAACAGAGATGCCCATCTTTATGAAGTTAACATTCCTAATGAGGGGAGAACCAACAGACATAAAAAGTAAATAAGTTGTATAGTATACAAAAAGTTCATAAATGGTACTGAAAAGGAAGGGAAGGGGAAGTGGGGGTGTGAGTGTAGGGCTGGAAGACAGGTTGCTGGTGGCTGTGTGACGAGCACACAGCCAGGAGACCAGCGCTCCAAGGAAAGGAACAGCAGTGACTGAAACTAACACAATATGGTAAATAAACTATACTTCAATAACGTGTTTTTACTTTAAAAAATCAGTACTTACCAAATGCGTCCAGTGCCAGCAAAAAAAAAAACGAAGTATTAAACATACTTTGGCTAAAAGAGATAAAAATTTGATGGTAAAATGAGCTCTATAAAATGATTACAGATGATTATGTGATTATGTGATCCTGCCCCATTTTCATAAGCTCTCTTACTGCAGTCACTGCTGTAGATGTAGAATTATTCTAGCAAAGAGCCTTTCCTGTACTACTACTGCTGCTGCTGCTGCTAAGTCGCTTCAGTTGTGTCCGACTCTGTGCCACCCCTTAGACAGAAGTCCACCAGATTCTACCATCCCTGGGATTCTCCAGGCAAGAACACTGGAGTGGGTTGCCATTTCCTTCTCCAATGCATGAAACCAAAAAGTGAAAGTGAAGTCACTCAGTCGTGTCCGACTCTTAGCGACCCCATGGACTGCAGCCCACCAGGCTCCTCCGTCCATGGGATTTTCCAGGCAAGAGTACTGGAGTGGGGTGCCATTGCCTTCTCCTAAAGAAGACAGCTGTTAATGGTCCTTCTGAGAAATTTATTGCAGGTAATTCCTGACCTGTCCCACAGAGACACTTCAAGTCAGTGATATATATTTTATATTTTGGAATTGACACCTGTATAGCAAATCTAACAAAAAGTAACAGGTGCCAGTCCTATCTGGTTGATTAATACAATGTCTGGCCCCAAATCCCATCTTACGTAAAACTTTATTTGAGTAGATATTACTTGTTTTCTTAAGGGAATCTAAGTAAGAAGCCAGGAACTGAGCATCTAAAAAGTTACTTTTCTATATTTGAAAAATTAGAGAAATGTAATGAGCATGTTGGAAACAGAGGATTGCTCTTCAGTGTCTGTTGAAAATTAGCTGTCTTTGTACTGTATACAAGTACAATCTGTAAAATATCACATTCCTCAAAGGTAGATTAATGAAATTCTGAAACCGTCTAAATATGATACACCTCTTGGGTAATCTTACACATGTTAAAATTATTAGAGACATTTCTGCATCATCAAAATGACCATTTGTGTGTGTGTGTATGGAAAAAAAAGGGAAAGAATTCATAAAAGTAACATTAAGTCCTCAGCACGTGGTAAGTCCATCAGCTACATGATAAATCTTTTTCAGTGCTATGCTCTATAGGGTGAGAGCGCCTCTTCTCTTCTGCTGCCCAGCTTTCAAAAACCCAGTACTTCAACGTAAAATTGAGCTTTGCAACAAAGCAAATTTCCAAAGGCACCCAGCGAGCAGTTTGTTTCTTGCTGAGTACATTTTAAGGTTGTACTCTGACTTGTTTGCCCTTCCTCCCCTCGAATGCCATGAAGCAGTTTACTAGAGCAGAATTGCTTTTATGTGTCCTTTCTCTTTCATGTCCCTTGCTGGCTGGCTCTTCAGTAGTGTGGCCGCTGGCATGAGCCGTAATGCTCGGGTAACTGGGCAAACATTTAGTCGGGTCAGACAGATCTTCCTTTTTTTAGCCAGGCTCTCCTGGCTTCTCCAAACACAGCCAGAGAAACAAAACCCATGGGAAGAAACCAAACAGTAAGTCACTTGTTTCTTTAAGGGAAACAAACTCAGAACATCATTCATAGTTGCCATTTTGTAGTTGAGGACAAGCTGCTTCAGGAACCAATGCCATGGAGATAATGTTGGAGGGGCTAGCTGGATGCCATCCTAGCCGACTTTCCTATGCTGGCTTCTTGGTGCCACCCTGCCTCCACTATAGCACATCAGCTTGGGGGAAGCATTCAGATTTCACATCAACCTATGGCTAGTGGGAGAAGCTTCTGGAAATCTCCACAGACATATGAGAAGCCAGCTTGAAAGGGAAAAACTCCGCGAGACACCTCTTCAAACATTTTAGAAACAAATGCCAGATGAGTGCTGGAGCTGTTCTGAGAGCCTGAGTAGAGGTTCCTTCCATCCTGGAAACTAAACCAACTAGAGGAAAGGGAAAAAAATCCAGATGTAATTTATAGACAGAAAAGGAACAATTGAATTAGGAAGAGTAGGCAAGAGCTCAAAGGTAAATCGGAGCATGCATTCTGTAGGCACAGGATCAGATGAAATGTATTTTTTTCAAAGCTTTTCAAACCTCTGAATCCTGGTGCTTTTGAAACACAGTTGAAAAAATGGAAAAAAGCATAGCTAGAAGCTCAGTTGAAGCCAGGAGAGTAGAAATTCTTGGATCTAGCAGGCTGAGCTCGTTTCAGGGATGGGAAGTGAAGAGCAAAAGGAATCGTGTTACCACATCATCCCTGTGGAGTACACGAGAGCTGGAGCCTCACCCATCATCTTTGTAGACACCATGTGGGATCAATCTTGGTGATGATGATAAGTCCTTGGTGACTGATATTTCCCTTTAAGATCATTCAGATTTGACATGAGACTGGGGTGGAATGGAAGGGCAGAGAAGAGGAGGGAGAGAAAGGGATCACTGAGGATGAAAGAGGGTAATGAATTTCAAACAAACCGCAGAAGGACAAAAAATTGGACTCCTCAGAAAAGTTTCAATACTTCCAAGAAAAGTAAGTTAAGGAAACCTCATGAAATGTGCTGCCCATAATTTAAGGTAGTAAAGGAAAGGGTTCTTTTGTATTGTGCTTTCTGAAGGCTGGTGGACACTTTGGCAAATAACGCTGTAATTCTTTCTCAACTTGCTGGTGCTTGACACTAAGCAGCACACCTAGGATGAAGTTTTTTGTATATTTTTCCAGTTTACAAGAGCACTCAGGAAGGGAAGAGCACTGAGTTAGGAGACTACAGATCTGGGTTTCTGCCCTGACTTCTGCGACCTTAGGCTAGTCAGATAGCATCTCTGGACCTGCTTTCTAATCTGTAAAATGAAGGCTTTGTGTTGGATGACCTTTCAGCATCCTCTAAGTTCCTTACGCCGTCAGATATAGCATTCTATGGCTTTATCTTATACCTTAGTCATCCCTCTGGCAGCTTCCTCGAAGTTCTCTTGAAAAGGAAAATTTTGTATAAAATATTTCTTATATAGTGATGGCATCACCGTTCAATGGACATGAGTTTGAGCAAACTCCGAGATATAGTAAAGGACAGGGCAGCCTGGTGTGCTGCAGTCCATGGGTCACGAAGAGTCAGACATAGCGACTGAACAACAAATAACAAATACAGTGAAAGAGTTCAGAACACACCACCTCCATGTATGCTGATCTTGCATATTGGTTATTTTGAGTTAATGGCATTTGAAAAACAGCTGATGGAAGAAAGGCATTCTGACCTTCCTTTTTCTTCCTGAAAAAAGGAGATAAAACTTGCATATGTCCTCCATATACCAGGAGGAAAGAAACATCCTTGTCACCAGGGATGGAGAGAAATTTGTTCAAACAAACCCTGCTAATGTCATCCTTAACCTCCTAGTCACTTCTCCACAATTAACTATTCAGTCCAAGCCCCTTTGCCTTGTCATATTTTCATGATTTACTCCAATTTAATTGTCCAACTTAACATATAAGCTTTCGGCTTTGGCTGTTTCTTTGGATCTTCATGTCTCTTGTGAGGGCTCCAGTGTACAAGTTAAAAAAAAATGCAACTTGTGTGCTTTTTCTCTGTTAATCTTTTGTAATTCTAATTATTTAATTAGACCCAACTGGAGACCCAAAGAGGGTAAAGGGGAAATTTTTCTTTCCCTTCAATGGGCAGTGTATGTCTCTAGTTTTTATTTGCTAAAGACATGTGACATACATTGCCATCCATAGGCGTGTGCTTCTCTTCCCTGTCTTTCTTCTGGGAGCCAGGCTTCCTTCCTTTCTCTTCTTAGCAATTGCAAATGATGAAGTCCAAGTAGAACCCTTAAAAATAGTATAGAGTGAAAGAAAGAGAAAGGAAGAGAAACGTGAAAAGGAATTTCTGGTTAAAATGAGAGGAAAATAAGGAGGATATGAGGGAGGGATGGTGAGGGAAGGAGCTCCCACCCCACCCTAAGGAATGGACGTGGTCTCTGGGGACCCATCAGGATGAGGGGAGCTCCACAGTGCTGAGTCCAGCAGCTCTCCAATGGGTCAAAATTTATAAAAAGAACTAGAGATGCTTTAACTAGCCTTGTTGTTGTTCAGTCACTAAGTCATGTCTGACTCTTGGCAACCCCGTAGACTATAGCAGGCCAGACTTCCCTGTCCTTCACTATCTCCCAGTTTGTTCAAACTCACGTCCGTTGAGAGAAGATGCCATCCAACTGTCTCATCCTCTGTCATCCCCTTCTTCTCCTGCCCTCAATCTTGCCCAACATCAGGGACTTTTTCAATGAGTTGGCTCTTTGGGGGGCTCCTAAGACTCATGCAAGCCCCTCAATTGCCATTGCACCCTTGGATAAAGCTCGCTCTGCTTCTACATTCACTTTCCCAGCCCAAACAACTCACACACTGAGGGTTTCCACTAGACCTCTGTGTGAGACGGACACAGCATCCCACCATGGTCTATCTGGGCTGACCACAGGGGCCAGGCCAGAACTCAGCAGGGGCCCCCTATTGGCAGCTGTGTTCAGCAGCCCTGCTCAAGCTCTTCCATATGGGCATTCTTGTCCAAGTGCACAGGAGGCAAAGCTCAAATCGCCACCCATTAATCAGCAACTCATAGTGCTTCAGAGAATTAGAATCTGGTAAAGCACAGGGAGTATAATGTCAGTGTTATTCCCCTAGAGGAGCAGCTCTGTTTGGAAAAAACCAGTACTTAGTTTTCCTCTCTTAAATCTCCTTCAAAAATGAACTTCTTTCTGTAAAACTTGGCTTTGTTAAAGGTCAGGAGAGTGGTTAACCTTGGCTGGGGGCCAGGGAAGGAGTGGCCATGATTGGAAAGAGCAGTGAAGCTCCTGAGTGCTGGTAATGTTCTCTTGCTTGATTTGGGTTCTGGTTACACACATGTGTTTGGTTCAGTACACCATGATTCGTGTGCTTTCATGTGTATATGTTACAGTTTAATTTAAAAGGTTTTCTTTAAGAAGTGCCCAAGTTGCACTCTTCTTGAGGCGAGGGACTGTGATGCTATTCACATTCTACCCCCTGCTTTAAGCACAATGTCTGGCTTATAATAAATACTTAAATAAATACTTTTTCAATGAAACCAAAAGGAGAGAATGTCTTTCCTCTGGTATCCCAGCAGCAACCATTTGCCATCCTTCAAAGTGTTGGTTCTGACCCAGAGAACTGCTACATCCATACAGTTTATAGAAGTCAGAGGATGACAACCTCATAGCACTACTTTGATAAGGAAACTCAATAGACATGTGCCTGGCCTTTTTGTGTTCTAAGTTCTCTTAAGCAGAGGATGGATTTTCAAGCCTGGAGAAACCATGCTGATTATATATGGAAGTCTTTCAGGACAAGGGCTCCATGATGGAGAAAAAAACAAACTTCAAGTATAAAGACCCAGCTGTTCTCGGAAAAGCCAAGAGAACTGGCCTGGGAAGTTCTGTGTTACCCATAGTGGATAGAGCAGCCGACACCTGATGTTTCCAGGTCAGCCTTGCTGTCAGGCATTGTGTTGTCGACATGGGACATATTGTCCTGGCACACACACACAAAGTTACTTAGAATCTCGTTGAAACAACCACAAACTTACAGAAAAGTTGAAACTATGGTATGAAAACATTAAAAAATGAAAATAAACCAAACATCTTTCAGAAGGTTAATAAATGAGTAAATTGTGGCATATTCATCCAATGAAGAATTACTTAGGAATAAAAAAGGAAGGAGATAAGAGGAATGAGTCCCAAAAGGACCATGCCAATGGAAAGAAGTCAGACCCCTAAAAGTACATGTTGTGTGTTTTCATTTAGACACAAATTCTAGAAAAGACAAATCTGCATTATGAGACAACCAGAACAGTGGTTGTCTTGTGCCAAAGGTGCGATTAGGGATCAAAGGCGATGGGCACAAGGACCTTTCTATGATGAACAAGATGTTTCATATCGTGATTGTCATGGTGATACTATGGGTGTATATATTTGTCAGAAGTTCTTGATATATATCTTAAATTGGTATGTTTTATTGTATGTAAATTTTAACAATAAAATTTTTTTAAATTGCAAAAAGAAAAAGAAAGGTGAAACTATGGTATAAAAGCATTTTTTCTGAACTATCTGAGAGTAAGACGTGAATTGGATGCTCCTCATCCCTAAATACTTCAGTGGGTATTGCACGCAAACAATCTAGCCCCAGTACAACCATTAGGTTGGTATTAGGTCAGGGTATTAGCAGATACATCATTGCCATCTAAACTGTAGCCTCCACTATAGTTTCACCAGCTGTCTCCATAACGCCCTTTATTGTGTGAGAAAAGATCCAATTCAGAACCATGCATTGCATTTGGTTATTATACCTCTTTGGTTTCCTTCATTTAGCTGCAGTTCTTCAGTCTTTCCTTGACTTTCTTGACTTTCATACTTTAAAAGAAACAGGCCAGTGATTTAGTAAACTGTCCATCTATTTCGGTATCTCTGCTATTTTCTCGTCATTAGATTCGGGTTACCATTTTGAGCAGTGAAATTGCAGAAGTGAGGCTGTGTTCCTCTCATTGCAGCCGATCAGAGGTGCAAAGACTTGAATTTGTCCCATGATTGCTAATATTCACTTTGATTACTGGATTAGGGTTGTGTATGCCTGGTTTCTCCACCATATGGTTGCTTATAAGTATTTTGGGGAGAGATAATTTGAGACTGTGTGAAACTACTCCATTGAAACTATCCCATTCATCATCAAACTTTCAATTTACTCATTTATGAATTAAGTCTGTGTGGACTCATCCTTTCTATCCTCTTTACTTAGTGGGCATTGCTATCATTGTTCCTTTAAAAGCTTTAATTTTGAGGTCCCTCAATTTGATCAGTGGGCCTCCAAGCTGACTTCTATGTCCGTTTGACATGTGTTAATCATTCTTTGAGTACTTTCGTTTTCTGGTGTAACTTTCATTTCTTCTAGGCACATCTTGTGTTTCCCCTGCTCCAGTGGGGAACATGCCTTTTCTCCCAGGAACAAGAACAACACACACACACACAGAGAGACACACACACACACACACACACACACACATCTTTATCTGACTTTGTGCTAGTGCTAAGTCACTTTAGTCATGTCCAACTCATTGCCACCCTATGGACTATAGCCCACCAGGCTCTTATCTCCATGGGGTTTTCCAGGCAAGGATACTGGAGTGGGTTGCCATTTCCTCCTCCAGGGGATCTTCCTGACCCAGGGATCGAACCTGTGTCTCTTGCGTCTCCTGCATTGGCAAGTGGGTTCTTTACTACTAGCACCACCTAGGAAGACCCTTCTATGACTTTGTATGTGGAAAACTATGAGTTCACATCTGTCAACTAAAAAACATATTCAAAACCTAAAAGTTGAGAGTTTTGTTTTATTCGGCAGGAACTCTAAGGACTTCAAGCCCAGGAGGCAGCATCTCAAGTCACCCTGAGAGAACTGGTCTGAAGAGGTGGGGCAGGAAGGGGGAAGCTAGGATGTAAAGGAGTTTTGCAACAAAGGGCACATTAGTCTGAACTAAATAAAACCAGATATCTCAAGTTAAGGAATTTAGTGCTTCTCTATGTATGGGAAGATGCAAGAGTCTGGGCTCACTGAAATCATTCGTTTGATATTCCCTCAGCTATCTGGGGCCAGTCTCCTGTGTTTTCACATCCTGAGTTTCCTCAGGGCTTACCTTAGGGTGTGGCTGCAGTCTGATGGCACTTATTCTTTATTTTCTTCCTGTATTCCCTTCGGTGGTGGCTGCAATCGCAGATGACTGTGACATCCTTTGTTGACTGACAAGGCAGGAAATATTCCATTCATCATGTTCATGTCCCTAGTTCTAGCCCAACACCAACATCACAAGGTTCATATCTAGTTTCCCTTTCCAACAGTGAGAGACTTGACTCATGAGCTTTAACGTATTTGCTTATTTGATCTATCTTCTTGAAGATGACTGATCTCCCTTCTATTCCATCTCCTCCTCTATAGGGTACCCCTCTGAACCATCACACCCTGCTAGGAACCCTACACCCTTTGCTGGGTCACCTCTCCATGTGGCCCTTCCTCACCCTTCTTGGGCTCTGACATCTACACTAAACCACCTCACATGGGATGCCCCCTTCTGCTACTCCATCTCCGGCGCCCTGTGCTGCCCCTCCGTTTCACATTCTGTGCTGGACTGCCCTGCATGTGGGGATCCTCCTCACCCCATCTGAGCTATGACACCCTGATGTAGCTGCATCCATGTGTGGCGCATTCTCATCCCACCTGGACACTGACCCTCTGCTCCGGGCTCTGCAGCTCCCATCTCTCTCCCACTGCCAGTGTGGAAGTGAGGCAGGAGACAGACGGGCTCCCCAGGGTAAAGCAGTTGGAGATTCATTCTCTGTTGACCAAAACTCCAAAATAAGAATAGCAGGGCAATTAAGAGAGGAGGCTGGGCCCTGCCTGGACTACATGTTTCTTTTCTCAGAGTCAGGAGACTGCCCTGACCACACATGCACAGAAAAGACTCCCTGGAGGCCAAAGAGGAGTCATGTCAAGAGATGTTCTACCCAGATGCCTTTTTGGTTGGATCCATCTTGGCTATGAGAGGCTTGGACACGTATGGGAGGATCCAGAGATATACCAAATATGGGCTGTGAACCAGACAAATCAAAATGATTGGCCAAAGGAAAGCCGGAAGAAATGCCCCATGAAAGTAATTCAAACTGCCACGAGGGCATGACTCAGTAACTCAGGGACTCTCCCTCTGAGTCCACTTGTGTGTCTGTCCGTCACACATACTGTACTCTTTTTCCTCCTAATAAATACTTTGCTTGCTTCTCTACTTTCCATTTTTGTGGAAATTCTTTTCTGCAAAGTCGAAGGGCCAGGGCCCTTGTCACTGACCATTGGTCCAGTGGCTAGGATTTGGTGCTTTCACCACTGCAACCCAGACCCAGTCTCTGGCTGGGAACCCAAGCCCTGCTCCAAGCCATTGCAGGCTGAGACACCTTGAGATCAGAAGCCCGCCTTGGTCTGCCCCACTTAATGGCTTTAGGATCAAATTCTTCAGGAAAGGAAGGAAACAGAAATGAAGGGGAAGGGGAATTTGGGAGAAGGAGAGCTTTCTCCTAAATTTTGCCCCCCCCCCCCACAAAAAATTAAAAAATGTGTTCAGCGTAATTGTTTTAACAGCATATTATATTCAATTTAGATACTGAAGGAGGAAACAGAACAGGCTCCATCTTGAAAGCAGGACTCCATCTTGGGCCGGACTGTGGACTTTGAGCTATATGCCCAGTATCTATGGAAATGACATACCAACTGGAAAACCAAACCCCCAGGATGGAAGAGCCCCAGGGCTCATACCTAGACTCTCTGTTGCCTAAAAGAATACCCTAATTATCTGTGTAACTGAATAGAATAATAAATTCTATTATGCTTACTGGGGTGTGACCACAGGCCTATTGATAATTGTCCACAGTTAACTACCTAGGCTTAAGGCGTACGAATCACAGGTTAACTTTGATTGTATCTTTCTTTTCCGTTGTTCAGACTAGTTTCAGAGAATTTGGGGAGGTGGGTTTGAGCATGTACACTTAGGGAATATAAGGTTTTCACAAAAACTGGTCAGGGTCCTTGGCTAAGAGGAGACTCTACCTTGGGCCCGCGGTATAATAAACTGCACTCCACTATCTGCATTGTTCTTCTGAGTGAGTTTGTTTCCTGGAACACGTGGCTACAACAATACTTCACCCATATATTTTGACTTATAACTGAGAAACAGATATCTTTTCTGACCAGTAAGGAGAAATATCTGATTCTTTTTATCATACTTTTCAGAAAATTGTTTACCATGTAAGTCTTACTATGATTTCAAATAATCCTGATCAATCCATCCAGGCAGAGAAAGATTGAAGAAGTGAGTAACAATTTCAGTGAGAGCAGAGGAAGACGCTGCCTTTAATGTGTAGCTCTTAATCAAGAGAGTCACTGGAACCCAGCTGGCCATCCTTCCTTGTCCCAGAGGGATCCTGGTCATACCACAGAATCTGTAGGCAGTGTCTGGGCAGACAGAGGGTGGGGTGAGAATGGGGTGGGGTTCTGTTCCCATGTACCCATGGATTGGCCTCGGGGGCATTCCAATGGCACTGCCTTCCCACACACCTTACTTTTCCCTGCTTCTCGATCTTGTTCTATCTCAGAAAAACCCTTCCCACCTGAAGGCACTCCCCAGAAGTTTGGAGCCAGCTTTTGGGTTGTTTTTCCCATTTGAGATGCTTAATCTGGAGTCCTAAGAAAAAATATGAGTAGCAATGCCATTATCAACATTTCTTCCAGAGATCTTTTATGCCAAAGTTCTCCTGAAGGCTTGTGCTAGTAAGCCAGAGGATCACACTGTCTTCTCTAACTCTCCCTGTTATTGTTGTTTAGTCGCTAAGTTGTATCTGACTCTTTTGTGACCTCAAGGACTATAGCCGGTCAGGCTCCTCTGTCATGGGATTTCCCAGGCAAGAGTACTGGAGTGGGTTGCCATTTCCTTCTCCAGGGGATCTTCCCCTTGATCAGGAAGGGATCAAACCCATGTCTCCTGCTTGGCAGGCTGATTACCACTGAGCCATCTGGGATGGCTGTAACCCTCCCTACATTTGTAATAATCAGTAATATCAATACTGGTTTTAAAAGATGCAGAAATATGTAGTAAGAAATCTCACAATGAATAATAACTGCATGGAAGTAATACCTGCATGAAAAAAATGCAGGTAGAATGATTAGTAGTGACCTTGTTAATGCTTATTAGTTCCTTTTCCTTTAAGCCTGCTGCTGCTGCTGCGGCTAAGTCACTTCAGTCGTGTCCGACTCTGTGCGACCCCATAGATGGCAGCCCACGAGGCTCCCCTGTCCCTGGGATTCTCCAGGAAGAACACTGGAGTGGGTTGCCATTTTCTTCTCCAATGCATGAAAGTGAAAAGTGAAAGGGAAGTCGCTCAGTCGTGTCCGACTCTTAGCGACCCCATGGACTGCAGCCCACCAGGCTCCTCTGTCCATGGGATTTTCCAGGCAAGAAAGAGTACTGGAGTGGGGTGCCATTGCCTTCTCCGTCCTTTAAGCCTACACGTAACTAAAAATTTAATTCCTAATCATTTTTTTGGACTTCAATTAACCATTGCTATGCATCATCTCTCCCCTGAATAAGGTTACACTGGGTCCATCACCCTAAACTTGTTATAAGAGCTTACCTGATTATAGTCAATTAGTCATACAATTGTTTATTTAATGGCTACATTTTCTACTAGACTTTAGCCTTCTTGAGGGCATGAATTTTATTAGGCTTATTTATCACTTACAACTCCAGTGCTTAGCACAGCACTTTGCCCATAGAACTTGGGAAAAAATATTAGCTGAATAAATAAGTTATATTTTCTGAGCTATGATATTGTTGCAGGAACCAGTACTTGAGAAACCAAGCACCACACTCAGAGAGTTGGAGAACTCAGGTTTACTACGCCGGCAGGCCCAGAGGAGTTACCATTCCAAGCTCTGAGCCCCGAATAAAGGGATTACAGAGTTTTTATAGACAGATTATAGTGGACAACACTAGCTGTTAATAGGCTGGTTTGAACTAAGGGGTTTCACATGCTCGGGAAGAGCAATCAAGATGGACAGGGATGCCTGACCTTTACACGGACAGGCATGATTAAGCAAGTTTGCAGGGGCCGGGTGATTGCAAAGGGCAGGACAAGGGTGAGTGAGATAAACTCCAGTAACTAGTATTGCAAGTCCCCACTTTCTGAGACTACGTGGCCTACGTGATCTAGACTTTGCAAGGGGCAAGATGAGTTACAGAGGCAGAAGGAGAAGGAGGTTATGTAAAATTTTAACTCTTCCTCTTCAATATTACTGACTTCACATTATTTAATCCCAACAACACCCAATTTTATAGATTGGTAGACAGGCTCTGAGAAATTAAGGAATTTATGCAAGTATGTGTAGATTTTAAAGAGTCGACTCTGAATTCAAACCCACATAGTAAAAGGATAACTTGTACTGGTTAAGAGCATGGGTTCTGTAGCCACTGCCTGTATTCAGGAATTTTACAGGCTGTTATTAGGGCTGGATGAACTAATGAAGGCAAAGCATGAAACAGAGCTTGGCATGGAATCAACAGTCAGGAAACATTAGAGATTAATATTATTTTGCTTCTTATCCTGTGTCTTTTCTGTTCTAACATGTTGCCTCCTCTCCTTAGTGAAGAGACTAGCCCATGGGCTAAACCTCCTCTCCCTTATTATCTAAAAGACTAATCAAAATTAATATAAATTACCATTTATGGACAATAATAGAAAAATAATCAAAGTCTAGAGTCTAAGCTAGAAGATGGAAGGAGCCTGGGTCCCTGAGTCACTGTGTGGAGGAAAATTGCCATCCACTAGGTGGGTACCCACTACCAATTAACTTATACAGGTTTCCAGATTTGTCGGTTTATTTGTTACAGCAACTAGTAATACCCTGATTAATGCATCTTTTTTGTACAAACAGTGGGGTGTGTAAAGTCAACAATAGTTGCTTTGAAACATTTATTATCCCTGTCTTTGTTTCTCTCTCCCATTCATTCTCTATGTCTCTATCTTTGTCTCAGTTACTTTCCTGTGGAAATCTCACTTGAACATTATTTAGATTTTGGAGGGAGTGGAGAAAGTAAACAAGAAGTCCTATATAAATTTTCACATCCAAACAAACCTTATTTTGGAGTATTGGGACTTGCATAGATTTTGTTCCAGTTATTAATTTTTTACTATTTATTCCCTGTTAGTATGAAAATTCTGCTATGAAGAAGGTGGTGGTTAGGGAAGGATTTGAAATTCCTGGATCTCCATTGGTAATATGATCATAAAAACTCACCTCTAAGCTCCATAGGTGACTGCAGCCATGAAATTAAAAGATGCTTACTCCTTGGAAGAAAAATTATGACCAACCTAGATAGCATATTCAAAAGCAGAGACATTACTTTGCCAACAAAGGTCTGTCTAGTCAAGGCTATGGTTTTTCCAGTGGTCATGTATGGATGTGAGAGTTGGACTGTGAAGAAAGCTGAGCGCTGAAGAATTGATGCTTTTGAACTGTGGTGTTGGAGAAGACTCTTGAGAGTCCCTTGGACTGCAAGGAGATCCAATCAGTCCATTCTGAAGGAGATCAGCCTTGGGTGTTCTTTGGAGGGAATGATGCTAAAGCTGAAACTCCAGTACTTTGGCCACCTCATGCAAAGAGTTGACTCATTGGAAAAGACCCTGATGCTGGGAGGGATTGGGGGCAGGAGGAGAAGGGGACGACAGAGGATGAGATGACTGGATGGCATCACTGACTCAATGGACGTGAGTTTGAGTGAACTCCGGGAGTTGGTGATGGACAGGGAGGCCTGGTGTGCTGTGATTCATGGGGTCGCAAAGAGTCGGACACTACTGAGTGACTGAACCGAACTGAACTGAACTGAAGCTCCATAGGAAGAGAATTGCCTATATATTCCAAAGAGGGAATTTCATATAAAAGCTTGCTGCTTTCTCTTTCAATTAACCCCACCTATAAGAATTCTGGCTATTTGGAAAAAAAGATTATGAGATGATCCCACTTGTAGACTAACAACCCAGATTAAAACCATTGGAGTCTCAGGCTTAGTACCACAAGTGAACTACAGGAGTTTCATACTTAGCCTGAATTACATTTATAACTAGAGGAAGAAGCTACTTTCATAAAAACAAAACAATGGCAGTAACAATAAACCCAGAAGTATCAGGCTTACTTGGAATGTCTTATGTCAGACACTCTGAGAACCATCCTATTGCATTCTCTTCCATCTGTCTAACTTGTTTAGGAATTAACTTGATTGATGGACATGTTTCCTGACATTCACCATAGAAGTTACAAGGAATACCATGTGGTTATGGTAGGTTTTTTTAATATATATTTTTATTATGATTATAAAACTAATACATTATTATTATTACTTTAAAAAATCCATAAATATCCCCCAAATGCAACAAATACTATAAAAACATCTGTAACTTTACTACTTACTTAAAACCCTTTTGTATTTGATATCTCCCTGTGTTTTTTTTTTTTGAAATCTGTTTCTCTATTATACATCTATCATCTACATACCTACCTATCTATTCAAAATTGGAGTCACAACTTACATATGATTTTTAACCATATTTTCTCATTTAATATGCATGATAAGAATTTTTCCATGTCGCTGAATGGTTGTATAATGTTTCATTATAGATATATTTGTTCTCCAAATATTTTCTGAGCTCCTTCTCTGAACAAGCAAAGATTTGCTGTAATTTATTTAGTCATTTCTCTGTTGTTTGAACATTGTTCAAACTTTTAAAAACATAAGTCAAATCATATCTGTCTGTGCCAAATATGGTTCCCCATTTTGCTAAGAGTAAAAACTTATGTTTTGAGTTCCCTGGTGGTCTAGTGGTTAGGATTTAATGCTTTCACTGCCATGGCCAAGATTCAATCCCTAGTCTGACAACTGAGATCCTACAAGCTGTGTTGCATGGCCAAAGTTTAAAAAAAAAACACACACACAAAAATTTTTTTTAATTTTTATTATTTTTTAATTTAAATTTATGTATTTTAATTGGAGGCTAATTACTTTACAATATTGTATTGGTTTGGAGAAGGAAATGGCAACCTACTCCAGTACTCTTGCCTGGAGAATCCCAGGGATGGGGGAGCCTGGTGGGCTGCCGTCTATGGGGTTGCGCAGAGTCGGACACGACTGAAGCGACTTAGCAGCAGCAGCATTGTATTGGTTCTGCCACACATCGACAAGAATCCGCCACGGGCGTACACGTGTTGCTCATCCTGAACCCCTTAAGAGCTTACATCCTTATGATGGTCTTTGAGGCCCTTCACCATTGCCCCCAACCCTTAACCTCTCTGGCTTCGATTCCTCTCCTTGCCCAGCCACACCAAACACACTGGACTCCCTGCTATCTTTCTAATTGCCAGACAGGCTGTGCTCCTGGGCCTTCGCACTAGCTATTCTCTCTGCCTGGAATGCTCAAGGACCCACTACCCAGATTTCTCACCTCCTTAGAATTTTTGCTCAGGCGTTCTCAGGAAGCAAACTGTTCCTTTTTTTCTTGCCTCTAGCCACGCCTGATCACTCTTGCTCTCTTTTGTCTTTTTTATTTTTCTTCAGTATCTATTATTTTCTCACATAGGATTATACTTTATTTATTAAATTTACCATTTATTATCTTATTCTCCCACAGTAATGTAAATTCCATGAGGGTGGAGTATTTGTCTATTTTGTTCACCAATATATTGCAGGTGCTCCAAACACTGTTTCGCAGGTAGTTAGTTGCTCATTAAATATTTGTTGCATGAATGTATAAATGTTTTTGCATTTTTAGCTACTTGTGAACAGTGCTATATAGGGTCTAAATCTTTGACTGAATCTCTTGTGATTCTGAGATTTCATGGGGTTACTGAGTCAAAGGAAAAAATTTTAAGTATTTATGATATATATCATTAAATAGATTTTTAGAAAAGTTCTGATTTATGCTTTTAGCAGCATAAATGTTCATCTCATTACATTAATACATGCAAAAGTTAACCTTTGTTAATCTGAATGCTGAAGAATGCTACTCATTTTAAAATTTTACGTTAAAAACTTTCACAATTATCTGACTACTAGTAAATTTGAAGATTTAAAATTTAGCTTATTAGTTATTGATCACCTGATCACATTCCTTATTGATAGATTGTAGCAAATATTAAGATTTATTTTCATTTTTGCTAGGGATAATTTGTACACACCAAGTGAATATATTTAGGGAAAAAAAATACTCTTAAACCCACCGCCCAGTTTAAGAAGTAGGACATCATCAATTCTTTTGAAATCCCCATGAGTGCCTCCCAGTCCCCTTTCTCAGCATCTTTACAGAGAAACATTGCTTTTTTAATGTGTCCCAAATGGTATATTGTTTAGTTTTGCCTATTTTGAAGATGGAGTCGTACTGCACTTCAACATTGTATTTCTAAAATGTTTGATTTCTACAACTGCAACTCATTTATTTTTACTGCTTTATACTATTCTCTTATGTATATATACCACCATTTGTTAATCCAGTGTCTTATCAATGGGAAGTAGGGTTGTTTCTAACTCTTTGGTATGATAAATGACACTGGTGTAAACATTTTGTTTGTGATTTCTGAGCCATTATATGCAAACTCTCTGTAGGGTATATACTTAGGAGATGAATTTCTGGGTCATCGAGGATGTGGAGGTTCAACTTTTCAAGATAATGTGAAACTTTTCCTGTTTGGTTGTATTAATTTATGTTTTTAATAGCAATAGAGGGCTTCCCAGGTTTCCCAGTGGTAAAGAATCTGCCTGCCAATGCAGGAGACACACGTTAGATCCCTGGGTCAGAAAGATCCCCTAGAGTAGGAATCGGCAGCCCACTCCAATATTCTTGCCTGGAGAATTCCATGGACAGGGGAGTCTGTCAGACTACAGTCTATGGGGTCACAAAGAGCTGGACAGGACTTACTGACTGAGCATGCATGCACTAGCAGTTGACAATATATTCAGTTCAGTTCAGTCGCTCAGTCGTGTCTGACTCTTTGTGACCCCATGGACTGCAGCATGTCAGGCCTCCCCGTCACCAACTCCCGGAGTTCACCTAAACTCATGTCCATTCAGTTGGTGATGCCATCCAACCATCTCATCCTCTGTCATCCCCTTCTCCTCCTGCCTTCAATATATTACAGACTGTATTTCTTCACATCTTTATAACATGTGACTTGAGACCCAAGGCTGCTGCTGCTGCTGCTAAGTCACTTCAGTCGTGTCCGACTCTGTGTGACCCCATAGACGGCAGCCCACGAGGCTCCCCGTCCCTGGGATTCTCCAGGCAAGAACACTGGAGTGGAGACCCAAGGGGAACAGTGGGCAATTTGACAGTGCATAGCTAACTTCTAAAATTGACCCTAGGTCTTTCAGAGATTAAAAAAAAAATCACTAATAATTGTATGAAAGAAAAATTTCTAGAGTTAATCTCCAGAGCCATTTTCTTGTTATGTTAGCAGAAAGGAAAAGATCAATGGCATTTTTGTCACTATATCTAGAATGATTTAAGAAATCACCTACATGTCAGAGTACTGGCTGGAGCAAGGTACAGCCCTCTCTCAGAGGGATTGTCTCCTGAAGGAACCTATTTTTTTTAATGAATATTTTTTTTTCTGTTGGATATCCAAAGGGGAGTTGGCTGATGGTTATACAGGTCTGGAATTTTAGAAAAAGAGAATGTCATTATTGTTCCTTTTGAACAAATCAATCTAATGAGCATCTATTTTTAGTCTGCTTTATAAAAGACCCTAAGACCTGAGATGTTTGAGAGAAAAGAGAATATTACTCCCATTTCCACTCTGTTTCCTTTTAAGTTAGAAGATTTCAAACTCTCAAAAATAGGATTCATTCACTTTTATTTATTGCGAACAAGTTTTTGTCATTGATGTGTACCTCTGGTGTGTAATCACTAAGCCCAGGTTAGGTTAGGAGAAGGCAATGGCACCCCACTCCAGTACTCTTGCCTGGAAAATCCCATGGACAGAGGAGCCTGGTAGGCTGCAGTCCATGGGGCCGATAAGAGTTGGACACGACTAAGCGACTTCACTTTTCACTTTTCACTTTCATGCACTGGAGAAGGAAATGGCAACCCACTCCAGTGTTCTTGCCTGGAGAATCCCAGGGATGGGGCAGCCTGGTGGGCTGCCGTCTATGGGGTCACACAGAGTCGGACACGACTGAGGTGACTTAGCAGCAGCAGCAGCAGCAGGTTAGGGGGCCTGGTTGATCCCTAAATACATGGAAAATCATCATTTTAAGAAATGTTTTCAATAATACTATGTCAGAGTTAAACAACCAGCCCAGAGCTTTCTGTCCATCTTGTGCGAAAACCCATAGGAAATAACATGGAATTGATCCAAGGGGACATGGGAAAGTATTATCATTCAGCTATGGAAGGCCTGGGCTAGACCACTGCAGGCTAAATATGTCTTGACCCCCAGAACCCCTCTCTACCTGATGGAGGAGGCTCCAGCTGGCCTGAAGGAGAGCTATATATGTGGAAGTAGAGATGGGTGACTTGCTTTGCTGACACTCACCTTTGGGCCAAGCTAAGCTCAGTAAGTCCACTGGGCCACAAGACTTCTGGTCTCCAGGAAACTGGCCAAGGGTGGATATGCAGGAGATCAAGAAAAGAGCAGAGGAAAGAATGACCAGTTGGACTATGGGGCCAAATCTGAACCTGACCTTTCCCATTGCGCCTCTGAGTGGGTCTTCTCAGCTGTGCTTGTCTGCCAACCCAGATTACACACACAGCATTGACACACGCATACTCCACACTCATATTCTTTTGTCAACCTTTACATCACTCACTTTACCTTTAGCATATGTGGCCTTGTGCTATATTCACTTCAAAAAATAATTTCATTGAAGTGCAATTTGTACACCATGAAAGTTACCCATCTTAACTATATAATTCAATGATCTTTTTTGGGGGGTAAGTTTACTGAATTTTGCAACCATCACCAAAATCCAGTTTTACTGTAGCTCTGTTACCTCAATAAGATCCTTCATGTCCATTGGCAGTCAATCCCTGTTTCCACCCTCCAGGCCCAGAACCAACTAGTAATATGACTTCTTATAGATTTGCCTTTTCTGGACATTTCATATGAATGGAATCGTGCAAAGTGTGGTCTTTTGTGTTTGACTTCTTTTCAGTTAGTGTGAAGTTCTTCCATGTTGTAGCATGTATCAATTTTTCATTCCTTTTTATTGCTGAGTGGCTGGTGTTCATTGTGTTTAATCACTTGCCAGTTGATGGACATTTGGGCTGCTTCCATTTGGGGGCCGTTATTAATAACCCTGCTGTGAACATTCATGTGTAAGTCTTTGTATAAGCATAGTTTCCATTTCCCTTGGGTATATACATAAGAGTGGAATTGCCTCATCATATAAGTCTGTGTCTAACTTTTAAAGAAACTGCCAACCTGTTTTCGCATCAGCTGTACCATTTCATGTTTCCTGTGGTTGACTTCTTCTTATGAGCTCTGTTTCTGTTGATAGGCTGTAGCTTCCTGGGGACAGCATTTCCTGCCTGTAGCTCTGGGTAACCATAATTCTCAGCATAGTCTGTGGTCCTTAATGATGATCTCTGTAATGGGTTGAATGGTGGCTGCAAAGATATATTCACATTGTGATTCTTGGAATCTATGAATATTACCTTATATTGTTGCAGGAAGGCGGACCCCTTCCAGGACCTGAGAGTGGGCTTTTGTCTAAAACTTGGAAATGAATTGTCCAAGGAGACACATATGCAGACAAAGCAAGAGGCTTTATTGGGAAGAGACACCCAGGTGGAGAACAGCAGAACATATGCAGACAAAGCAAGAGGCTTTATTGGGAAGGGGCACCCAGGTGGAGAACAGCAGGCTAAGGGAACCCAGGAGGACTGCTGTGCCACGTGGCCACATGGACAGGCTACAGTCCATGGGGTTGCAGAGTCAAACATGACTGAGTGACTAACACTTTCACATATAAAGAACTATAAAGGCGGAAATTAAAATTTTTTCTTTATTATCCTGGAAAAGCCCTATCACTAACCTAGGATCCTGTCTTGTTCCCAGGAATGATTAATTGCTGTTAGAAGAGCCCCATGTTTAAGGGCATGAGCACCCAAGAACAACAGTGATTTAGAAGCAAAGTGAAGGGAATGCTAGCTGCTCCATCTCTTTATTAGAGTGCTTGATGCATTCAGAGCACTTTGGGCTTGAGAGCCAACTCTTAGGAATAAAGGCAGGGCCCAGAGAGGGGCATAAGGAGGTCAACATCTAGCTTAAAATGTGCCATATTGGGGATCTTGGGTGAGAATGGGTACCTAGAGAGTGACAGGGCTGGAGCCTTTTGTTCCCAGTCTATTAGTCTTTAGATGGTCGCCTTTTGTTCTCTGTCCACCCCTCCACCTCTGATTTAAAGTTGACTAATTTTTAAGAAGCGGTGTGGCGATTAAAAATTGAATCACTGTAAGCACAGTAGCAAGGCAACTGACATAGAGACACATGCTTTAGCTAGGTAATTCACATGGGCTTCCTGAATGTTGGTGGGACTTAAACATCTAGAAAATTAATTCACGATAGGGATTCATTTATCCTTCTGTTGATAAAACTAGTTCTGTGAACTACAAATTTAAATTTAAAGTTTAAAAGTACTTACAGTAATGGAAGTGTCTTTTAATACTGCTTTAAATGAGTAAAGCCAGAATGCTCAATTCATTCTGGAATACATCGCGGGAAAATAAGCAAATTATCTAAAACCAGCCGATTTACAATTTAAATTGGAAGTTCTTTGTGTTGTGAGCTATAAGTTTCAGTTTTCCTTGGATTACCTACAAAGAGATAGGATAACATTAAAAATTCTGAAGGAAAAAAGGGTGTGGTAGAGAAACCCCCTCCGGAGACTTCAATCTATTCTAGGGTTTTGCTCCCCCTGAGGATGAGATGGCTGGATGGCGTCACTGACTCGATGGACGTGAGTCTCAGTGAACTCCGGGAATTGGTGATGGACAGGGAGGCCTGGCATGCTGCGATTCATGGGGTCGCAAAGAGTCGGACACGACTGAGCGACTGATCTGATCTGATCTGAAGTGTGCTGTATGGAATTTTATTCCTGGGAAATGCTTTAGGGCAGAAATATCTCTGATTAAATAAGTTTGGGGACTGCCACAGATTAGTCCCCTCTTGAAGGTATACAAGGCTCATTAGTACAATCTCTGAGCAGTGCTATCATAAAGATAACTCCCTAATTTTCTGTAACTCTCCATCTCTTGGGCTTCCCAGGTGGCACTAGTGGTAAGAAAAAAACCCACCTGCCAATGCAGGAGATGCAGGAGACACGGGTTTGATCCCTGGGTCAGGAAGATCCCCTGTGTGTGAAATGACAACTGACTCCAGTATTTTCGTCTGGAAAATTCCATGGACAGAGGAGCCTGGCAGGCTACAGTCCATGGGGTCACAAAGAGTCAGAAACAACTGAGAGTGTGCATACACACGCGCACACACACACACACACACTCCATCTCTTAGACTTATTTGACCCCAGAATCCTGTTTTCATGTAAATCTTATTAACATCTTGAGCAATCAGTGTTCTCCAGGACGCAATTTTGGAATCCCCACCACTAGGATTATTGTTATTGCTTCTGAATTATTTTATGATCTTCAGCAACCCCTAGCCTCAGTTTCTCCTTTGAACTGATAACCCCTCACAGACATGCTGTGAACCAAAAGTTCCACAGAAAGGTGCCCTAAAAACCTTGGCATGCGATTTCTGTGTTGGACTAAGTTCACTCACCGAAAAGCCACCCTGTTAGTTCTCCTGTTACCCCATTCTGCCAGGACTCCCAGTAATGCCCCTCTGTGGAATGTCCGTCTCGAGTTGGCACCCACATAAAAGCATGGACACACGGCAAAGCCAGGAAGGCTACAACTTGCTTAAATTTCAACCTGATGGTCCATTTCAAAGGTCATTCTTTTTTCTTCTAAAGGCGCAGCCGTGGCAGTAATTTCCTTTTGAGCATTTTTAGCCACTTACATCGAGACGAGTTGTCATGGAATAACCTGTGTTCACATCCTCCTTTCAAGGGCGGCTTAAATGTGGAGCCAGGATGGCTGTAGCCTTAAGGCTCACCTCGGCTGGTTACTCTGAAGCTGCCTTCTCAGTCTGGTTTTGGTTTAGAAACAAGGTAGTACGTAATCCAAATAAACAAGCCAGGGCAGAAGATCCAAATGACTGAAAAGCAAAACAGCTTTAAAACTCCACTTGGATCCTTGAGGTTCAGTGCTTGTGACACAAGCCAAAGACTCATTATTCACCAACGTGCCCCGTGGACCTGGTGCCCGTGGCTGCTTTGCCTCCGCAGGGCCAGTGTTTGTTACTTCCCAAAGTGTGTTATATTTTAGGTTTAAATGCAAACTCTGAGTAAATATTCATCTTTACAAAGTAAGAAAAAGATCACAGATTTGCTTTTTAGTTTTGGGGTGTTTCTTGGAAGTGAGGAGAGACTAATTTGGACTGTGAGGACATTTGTCTTTGGAGTTTCTGGAGAGTGTCATAAGGCTTTTCATTGAATCAAGCTTCCATGGGTGGAGATGAACTTGATTTTTATCGTAAGACTTAAGATCTCAACTCCAGCCAGTTTTCTGCCTTCCTGTCTCCTAATAAAGAACATCAGTTAGAAGTTAGAAAAACCCAAGATTATCTTTTTGGTTAAAATGGATTATTCACAGAATTCTGAAATTCAGCTTTTCCTTGTGAGCTGTAAACTTAAAGCTGTAAATTCCTTCTCAAGCAGGAACTGAGGAACTTGACTGGATTGAAGCATAAAGCAATAAGTATTTGTCCCTTAAGTTGTCCTCTACTTTCCTTCCTGTTTTTGTGTTTGTGATATTAATACAAGGGAAATTTAGTCAATGGTCACTGACTTTGGTTTGATAGCTACCAAGTCTTTCATTCTCAAGGCTTGAGTTCTCGAGTCGAGAGAAGGAAAGACAAAGGAAGAGCTCATTTGGTCAGTGTCTAATGAGGTGACGATGCTCTACGTTTTACTGAAACCACCTTGTCCATGGACCTAAGGCCTGGCTCCAGGACAGGGCCAGCTTCCTAGGTATGCGAATTGTGCAACTGCATGAGGACCCACACAACGAGGGGTCCCAGGCTCGGTTCAGTGCCCTGTTGTCACCATCTTGATAGTGCTAATCCTTTTTTTGAACAAGGGGCCCCACATTTTCACTTTGCTTTTAGTACCTCAAATTTCATAGCTGATCCTTCCCCTGGATTATCATTAATCAAGGCTCTCTGCTTTCCTCTTGCTCTTTTCTCTCCCTTCCCCTGCCACCATGACCCCAGTGAAAAGAAAGTGTAAGCGTAGCTTACACTTAGTAGCTCAGTCATGTCCAACTCTTTGCAACCCCTTGGACTCTAGCCCGCCAGACTCCTCTGTCTATAGGATTCTCCAGGCAAGAAAACTGGACTGGGTTGCTGCCATTCCCTTCTCCAGAGACATTCCCGACCCAGGATTGAACCCTGGGTCTCTCACATTGCATGCAGAGTCTTTACTAACTGAACCACCAGGGAAGCAGTCCATGACCCCAGATTCAGCCTCAAGACCATGCTCAAGGCTGGACTCTCCAGTGTCATATCCACTGAAACAGGAAGCTGAGTATTCACCCTGCAGTGAATCAACTTTCAATGATCATCCTGTGGATTTTACAGATTATTTGTCATTTCAGGGTAGCTCTTCTTGGTTTGGATTTTTGATACATGCCAGATAATTTCAATAGTCATTCAAGCCAAACACCATTAGGAAGAGAAATGTGTTACCAAGAAACAATCCTGTGATGCTGATGCTTAATACAGAATATTTTCCATTTGTAATTTTGATATTCTTAAGATAAACCAGTAAACAGTTGCTAAATCAATTTACATTTTAAGTTTACATTAGAATTTTAAAAAATCTTGCTGAATACCTGAATACTTTATGATATCATTTCCTGTATATGGTTTCTATTTTTTTTTTATCTTGAGCCATATGGAGGACATTTATTCAATATGCCTATTAAACTTTTATATTTGTACCACTTGCATAAACTGCCAAAATTATGATGATGAAACTCCTGTCTTTGGGTAGTCATTTGTTTTCCTTCCTTTTCTTTTTCATTGCCTCAGGAAATTCTTCTGAAACGGCCATGTTTCTCATTTACCCAATTTAAAAATTGCTCACCTGGCGATAGCCCTTTCCTCTACTACTTTGGTAGAAAAGTTTTCATTAAACTGTACTTTATTGTGATGATTTGTCCCATCTTGAAGAATATGGAAAGAAACAATCCTATCTATTGTTACTCTGTCGATATGACTGACAGCGTTGTGTATTACATCACATTCTGATCTCCTAGGAGAACCCAAAGGAGACATTGCTCTCTGCTCTCAATTGGAGTTGGTATAAGTGCAGGCCCATCTAGGGCTCTGCTAGCATCTCAGACTGTGTCATTAGGCACACTGGACATGCAATGAGAGAAAAAAATCTAGTTAATATGTGTCTTATTTTACATTCCACATAAGTGACTTCGTATGATACTTGTCTTTCTCTTTCTGACTTACTTCACTTAGTATGATAATCTCTAGTTGCATACATGTTGCTGCAAATGGCACTATTTCATTCTTTTTTATGGCGGAGTAGTATTTCATCAAATAGGGGCACCACATATCTACAAACAAAAACAAACTCACAGACATAGAGCACAGACTTGTGGTTGCTGGGGGGGTGGGGCGGGAGGAGGGAGAGGGGTGGACTGAGAGTTTGGGGTTGGTGCTTAGTTGCTCAGTCATGTCTGACTCTTTGTGACCCCATGGACTGTAGCCCACCAGGTTCCTCTGTCCATAAGGATTCTCCAGGCAAGAATACTGGGGTAGGTTGCCTTGCCCCCTTGCCTCCAGAGATCTTCTCAGCCCAGGGATGGAACCCAGGTCTCCCGCATTGCAGGCAGATTCTTTACCATCTGAGCCACCAGGGAAGCCCTTGGGGTTGGTAGTTGCAAACTATTACATTTAGAATGGATAAAACAACGAGGCCCTAATGTATAGCACAGGCAACTATATTGAATCAGTTCAGTTCAGTTCAGTCACTCAGTTGTGTCCGACTCTTTGCGACCCCATGAATCGAAGCGCGCCAGGCCTCCCTGTCCATCACCAACTCTCGGAGTTCACTCAGACTCACGTCCATCGAGTCGGTGATGCCATCCAGCCATCTCATCCTCTGTCCCCTTCTCCTCCTGCCCCCAATCCCTCCCAGCATCAGAGTCTTTCCCAATGAGTCAACTCTTCACATGAGGTGGCCAAAGTATTGGAGTTTCAGCTTTAGCATCAGTCCTTCCAAAGAACACCCAGGACTGATCTCCTTTAGAATGGACTGGTTGGATCTCCTTGCAGTCCAAGGGACTCTCAAGAGTCTTCTCCAACACCACAGTTCAAAAGCATCAATTCTTCGGCACTCAGCCTTCTTCACAGTCCAACTCTCACATCCATACATGACCACAGGAAAAACCATAGCCTTGACTAGACGAACCTTTGTTGGCAAAGTAATGTCTCTGCTTTTGAATATACTATCTAGGTTGGTCATAACTTTCCTTCCAAGGAGTAAGCGTCTTTTAATTTCATGGCTGCAGTCACCATCTGCAGTGATTTTGGAGCCCCAAGAAATAAAGTCTGACACTGTTTCCACTGTTTCCCCATCTATTTCCCATGAAGTGATGGGACCAGATGCCATGATCTTTGTTTTCTGAATGTTGAGCTTTAAGCCAACTTTTTCACTCTCCTCTTTCACTCTATATTGAATATCCTGTGATAAATGGAAAAGAATTTGTAAAAACCATAACGGAAAAGAATCTGTAAAAAGAATGTATCGCTATACGTTTTTAACTGAATCACTTTGCTGTATAGCACTGGAGTGGGGTGCCACTGTCTTCTCCAGAGATTGGCAGCAACATTGTAAATCAACTCTACTTCAAAATAGAAAAACATCTGATAAAACTTTTTGGGAGGTGTACTATATATGGTCAGAGGAAATACTTTTGTCAAGCCACTTGCAGAGGTGTTAAGAATTTCAAGGGGTGTGATCAAGTAAAGGTATGCTCAATAAACTCCCCTCTGAGTAGCGTGGCTGGACTTAACTAGAGAGCTTTTGTCTGCTGGGTGGGGCACAGAATTCTACAGTCAGAGACAAATTGCCTGGGATATTGGATGAGAAGCTGAACCCTGTCAGCAACCCTTATTTAAAAACCTGTCATACATGCAGCTCCTCTGTAAATAAATGTGGAAAATTTAAAGACTATCAGCTTGAAGGTGTGCCAAAAAGTAGCTTTCCCACACACCTACACATCTTGATCTAGCAGTAATGTGAATTCCTTACATAGTTTAACTTCCCCTGAGCAACTAGTTCATTTTTGCGTTTATGATCTTTGGGCATCATTACCAATAATGGTTTCTTCTTTGAGGTCCTGGAGCAGAGCTTAGAGCCAAGTATATGGTCCACCTCTCTCAAGTATGAAAAGTCCCTGTATACCTCTGTCCTAAGCTCATCCCTGGGTCCATTTTATTGTCTAACTTTTTTATTTCTTTTTGCCTCATTTCTCCTAATTATTTTATCTTACAAAATGGTGTACATCTTCTCAGACTGCCTTTACTCAATCCTACTTCAGCTTTTAAATTATTATTTTCATGTGTGCTAAGTAATGCTGAAGAAGCTGATTGGTTCTATGAAGACCTACAAGACCTTTTAGAACTAACACGCCAAAAGATGTCCTTTTCATTATAGGGGACTGGAATGCAAAAGTAGGAAGTCAAGAAACACCTGGAGTAACAGGCAAATTTGGCCTTGGAGTACAGAATGAAGCAGGGCAAAGGCTAATAGAGTTTTGCCAAGAGAACACACTGGTCATAGCAAACACCCTCTTCCGACAACACAAGAGAAGACTCTACACGTGGACATCACCAGATGGTCAACACCAAAATCAGATTGATTATATTCTTTGCAGCCAAAGATGGAGAAGCTCTATACAGTCAGCAAAAACAAGACCGGGAGCTGACTGTGGCTCAGATCATGAACTCCTTATTGCCAAACTCAGACTGAAATTGAAGAAAGTAGGGAAAACCGCTAGACCATTCAGGTATGACCTAAATCAAATCCCTTATGATTATACAGTGGAAGTGAGAAATAGATTTAAGGGACTAGATCTGATAGACAGGTAGCATGATGAACAATGTCATGGAGGTTCATGACATTGTACAGGAGACAGGGATCAAGACCATCCCCATGGAAAAGAAATGCAAAAAAGCAAAATGACTGTCTGGGGAGGCCTTACAAATATCTGTGAAAAGAAGAGAAGCGAAAACCAAAGGAGAAAAGGAAAGATATAAGCATCTGAATGCAGAGTTCCAAAGAATAGCAAGAGATAAGAAAGCCTTCCTCAGTGATCAAGGCGAAGAAATAGAGGAAGACAACAGAATGGGAAAGACTAGAGACCGCTTCAAGAAAATTAGAGATACCAAGGGAACATTTCATGCAAAGATGGGCTCGATAAAGGACAGATAATGGTATGGACCTAACAGAAGCAGAAGATATTAAGAAGAGGTGACAAGAATACACAGGAGAACCATACAAAAAAGATCTTCACGACCCAGATAATCACGATGGTGTGATCACTCACCTAGAGCCAGACATCCTGGAATGTGAAGTCAAGTGGGCCTTAGAAAGCATCACTACGAACAAAGCTAGTGGAGGTGATGGAATTCCAGTTGAGTTATTTCAAATCCTGAAAGATGATGCTGTGAAAGAACTGCACTCAATATGCCAGCAAAGTTGGAAAACTCAGCAGTGGCCACAGGACTGGAAAAGGTCCGTTTTCATTCCAATCCCAAAGAAAGGCAATGCCAAAGAATGCTCAAACTACCGCACAATTCCAGTCATCTCACACACTACTAAAAGAATGCTCAAAATTTTCCAAGCCAGGCTTCAGCAATACATGAACTGTGAACTTCCAGATGTTCAAGCTGGTTTTAGAAAAGGCAGAGGAACCAGAGATCAAATTGCCAACATCCGCTGGATCATGGAAAAAGCAAGAGAGTTCCAGAAAAACATCTATTTCTGCTTTATTGACTATGCCAAAGCCTTTGACTGTGTGGATCACAATAAACTGTGGAAAATTCTGAAAGAGATGGGAATACCAGACCACCTGACCTGCCTCTTGAGAAACGTATATGCTGGTCAGGAAGCAGCAGTTAGAACTGGACATGGAACAACAGACTGGTTCCAAATAGGAAAAGGAGTACATTAAGGCTGTATATTGTCACCCTGCTTATTTAACTTCTATGCAGAGTACATCATGAGAAACGCTGGGCTGGAGGAAGCACAAGCCGGAATCAAGATTGCCGGGAGAAATATCAATAATCTCACATATGCAGATGGCACCACCCTTATGGCAGAAAGTGAAGAGGAACTAAAAAGCCTCTTGATGAAAGTGAAAGTGGAGAGTGAAAAAGTTGGCTTAAAGCTCAACATTCAGAAAACGAAGATCATGGCATCTGGTCCCATCACTTCATGGGAAATAGATGGGGAAAGAGTGGAAACAGTGCCCAACTTTATTTTTTGGGCTCCAAAATCACTGCAGATGGTGATTGCAGCCATGAAATTAAAATACGCTTACTCCTTGTAAGGAAAGTTATGACCAATCTAAATAGGATATGAAAAAGCAGAGATATTACTTTGCCAACAAAGGTTCATCTAGTCAAGGCCATGGTTTTTCCAGTGGTCATGTATGGATGTGAGAGTTGGGCTGTGAAGAAAGCTGAGCTCAGAAGAATTGATGCTTTTGAACTGTGGTGTTGGAGAAGACTCTTGAGAGTCTCTTGGACTGCAAGGATGTCCAACCAGTCCATCCTAAAGGAGATCAGTCCTGGGTGTTCATTGGAAGGACTGATGCTAAAGCTGAAACTCCAGTACTTTGGCCACCTCATGCGAAGAGTTGACTCATTGGAAAAGACCCTGATGCTGGGAGGGATTGGGGGCAGGAGGAGAAGGGGACGACAGAGGATGAGGTGGCTGGATGGCATCACTGACTCGATGGACGTGAGTCTGAGTGAACTCCAGGAGTTGGTGATGGACAGGGAGGTCTGGCGTGCTGCGGTTCATGGGGTCACAAAGTGTCAGACACAACTGAGCATCTGAACTGAACTGAAGATACTTCAGTTGTGTCTGCTTCTTTGAAAACCCTATGTTTCATAGCCTGCCGGGCTCCTTTGTCCTTGGGATTCTCCAGGCAAAACTACTGGAGTGTGTTGCTGTGCCCTCCTCCAGCAGATCTTCCCAACCCAGGGATTGAACCCATGTCTCTTAGGTCTCCTGCATTGGTAGGCAGGTTCTTTACACCTTCCTGTTCCTCCTTCATTGTCTTTTTCCTCTGCCTCCTCCTCTTCTGTGGTAACATCATAAGAGTAACAACAAAAGAGCTGACCTCCACTGTTGTGATTCTACATGAATTGACAGTGACCAAAGGGTATATAATTCAGATGAAAATTCATAATGCATATGGTGGAGGGTAAAAGGGAGGAGTGGCTCAATCAATTTGCCCAATAGTAAAGGCCACATTGTTATATAAATAAACATACATAAGTAAGCAGCAAAGTATGTTAACTGTATGTAGAATCTAAAAACACAATAAAACACAAGTTAGTCACATTGCACCTCACCAAATAAAGCTATTATGTATATTGTTATTAAAAGTATCTCAATATATAATGAGTATCCTTCATTTATAATATGACTCAGTTCAGTTCAGTTCAGTCGCTGTTTGCGACTCTTTGCGACCCCATGAATCGCAGCACACCAGGCCTCTCTGTCCATCACCAACTCCCGGAGTTCACTCAGACTCACGTCCATCGAGTCGGTGATGCCATCCAGCCATCTCATCCTCTGTTGTCCCCTTCTCCTCCTGCCCCCAATCTCTCCCAGCATCAGGGTCTTTTCCAATGAGTCAACTCTTCGCATGAGGTGGCCAATTTTGGGCCTAACCTCCTAGCTGTATTTCCAAATGCCTTAGCAGACAATTCCACCAAGATGTCCTAAAGGCACATTAAAATTATCTTCAAAACCAAACTCAGCATCTCTGGAAAGGCACATCCCTGCTCACTCTTGTTCCTCCTTACTCATTAGCATCACTGTCCAGGTTCCTTTCTTTTCTTAACCCTTGCATCCAATCAGTCATCTAGTCCCCTGATTAGATTTGATGTCTCTTTTAAGTCTAAGCTCTCCTCTCTGATGCTAAAGCCATTTCAGATCCTATTATCTCTTCCCTTTACCCGAAGTCTCCTATGGGGGTGTATGTGTACTCCAGGTGTATGTAAAGTTACCTTTGAGGGTAAGAGAAGGAAATAATATATTAGAGATGCTACATATATTTTTACCTCTTCCTTTTTTAAAATTTATTTTTATTGAAATATGTTTGACTGTGTGTGTGCTAGTCGCTCAGTTGTATCCAACTCTGTGACCTCATGGACTGTAACCTGCTAGGTTTCTCTGTCCATGGGATTCTCCAGGCAAGAATAATGGAGTGGGTTGAATGTCCTTCTCCAGGGGAATCTTCCTGACCCAGGGATCAAACCCAGGTCTCCTGCATTAGCAGGCAGATTCTTTGCCATCTGAGCCACTGGAGAAGCTCAGCCACTGGGGAAGTACAGGGACTATAGTGTTGTGTTAATTACTGCTATATTACAAAGTGATTCAGTTCTGCACACATACAAACATTCTTTTTAAAAATATTCTTTCCCGTTATGGTTTATCACAGGATATTGGATATAGTTTCCTGTGCGTTACAGTAGGACCTTGTTGTTCATTCATTCTATATATAAAAGTTTACATCTGCTAATCCCAATCTCCCATTCCATCTCTCCCCCAATTCCCTTCTCCCTGGCAACCACAAGTTTGTTCTCTGTGTCCGTGATTCTGTTTCTGTTTCATAGTTAGGTTTGTGCTGTGCTTACTCAGTTGTGTCTGACTCTTTGAGACCCCATGGACTGTATGTAGCCTCTGACTCTTTGTGACCCCATGGACTGCAGCCTGCTAGGCTCCTCTGTCCATGGGGATTCTCCAGGCATGAATACTGGAATGGGTTGCCATGCCCTCCTCCAGGGGATCTTCCCAACCCAGGGATCAAATCCAGGTCTCCCGCATTGCAGGCAGATTCTTTACTGTCTGAGCCACTATAGTTGGGCTTATTTTTGTCATATTTTAGATTCCACATATAAGTGATATCATATGGTATTTGTCTTTCTCTTTCTGACCTACTTCATTTAGTATGATAATCTCTGGTTTCATCCATCTTGCTGTAAATGGCATTATTTTGTTCTTTTTTATGGTGGAATAGTATCCCACTATATATATGTACCATATCTTCTTTATCCATTCATCTGTTGATGGACATTTAGGTTTTTTCCATGTCTCGGCTATTGTGAATAGTGCTGCTATGAACATGAAATATATTTCTGACCAAAACAAACGATCCTTTCATATGTTAGACTCTGGGAGAGAAGAGTAAAAGCGCTTCAGAACAAGTTTTAAATGTTTAATTCTTCTAAGAACTGTTTCTTCCAAGGTTTTAAAATTGTGAAATAGAGTTCTTCTGTTTGTTTAAAAAACACCTTCTGAAGCAATAGATTTCTCTTGAAGGGTGTATGAATCTTTTTGAATTATAGTTTTTTCCAGATAATATGTCCAGGAATGGGATTTCTGGATCATATGGAAATTCTATTTTTAGTTTTCTGAGAAACCTCCATACCAAAATGTAAACCTCCAGCTTACATTTCCACCAACAATGTAGGGTTTACCTCTTCCTTTTAACACTTCTGGCTTTTATAATGTACACAGTGGTACAGTTATACATGTAAATAAATAATAGTCATATACAGGACTATGAGGGCCTTCCCAGACGGCACTAGTGATAAAGAAACCCCTGTCTAGGATAAAGAATCTCCTGCAGGAGACTTAAGAGACATGTGTTCAGAGGAGGGCATGGCAACCCACTGCAATATTCTTGCCTGGAGAATTCCATGAACAGAAGAGCCTGGTGGGCTATGATTCATAGGGTCACAAAGAGTCGGATACATATGAAGCGACTTAGCATGCACACACGCGTAGGACTATGAACTCAAAAATTTCTGCTGGAGTGTGCAGTCAAAATGGTTTGGAGATGACTAACCTAGACTTGCAGTTTGTCACCACGCCTTCAGTCCAGCTTCCTTGCAATTCTATTATTCATTATGAGTTAATACAAGTAAAGTGTTTGGAATAAACTAAGCACTATGTAAGTGTCAACTATTATTATTATTATTATCCTATTCCCAAAATTAACTTTCTGCTGCCTCTTAGATACTCCTAATCGTGCATCTGGACTTTTATTTAGAAGTCTTTAATAAATAAGCCAGTTCTTATATTAGGATTTCCTGGATCCTGGTCTGCTTTGCCAAGTCTTTGTGAGCATAGGCTGACACTGGGCTCTGGCTAGTTGGAGGAGAAAGACTGCTGGTCAATCACCTCCACAGGATGTGATCACTCTGCTTGCAGCCTCTCCCTTCATCTCTTCCCCGAACACATGTCACTTCCCTAAATCACACAACTGATTATGTCACTGTCCAGTGTAAGAAAGCTTGTGAACTTTATCTATAAAATAAGGTCCGCATCCCATTGGGAGAATGAGGCGAATAACTGGTTGAAAAGTTGCTACCTAGGATTTGTAGAGTTTTGTGTTCTGCTGTATTTGCTGAGAAAATGAGAAGAGCACAGTATTAGGGCTTCAGAGGCAAGTGGCATGAATTCAAGCCCATCCCTATTATGTGTAGTCTTGGGTAAATCACTTCCTGTCTCCATGATTTGGTTTTCTTCTATGCAAAATTGCATAATGATACCTGCCTCGTAGGATTGTAAGATAACACATTCCATATTCTTGGGAACCAATATGTTCTTTTTTTTTTTAATTTTATTTTTATTTTTAAACTTTACAAATTGTATTAGTTTTGCCAAATATCAAAATGAATCCGCCACAGGTATATATGTGTTCCCCATCCTGAACCTTCCTCCCTCCCCATACCATATATGTTCTTAATAAATAGCAGCACTTAAAAAAAATTGAAGTATGGTTGAATTACAATGTATGGTAATTTCTGATATATAGCAAAATGATTCAGTTTATATATATATATTCTTTTTCAAACTATTTTTGGATAGTTTATTACAGGATATTGAACTTGGTTCCCTGTGTTATATAGTAGGACCATTGTTTATCTGTTTAATATATGGTAGTGTGTATCTGCTAATCTCAAACTCCTAATTTATCACCCCTCCACCACCTTTCCCCTTTGGCAAACAAATGTGTTATGTCTGTGAGTCTGTTTCTGTTTTGTAAATAAGTTCATTTGTCTCATACTTTAGATTCCACATGAGTGATATAGTGTGGTATTCGTCTTCTCTGACTTCATATAGTATGATAATCTCCAGGTGCATCCATGTTGCTGCAAATGGCATTGTTTCACTCTTTTTATGGCTGAGTAATATTCCATTGCATACCACACGTTCCTTGTTTAAATTTTTATTTTATGCTGGAGCATAGTTGATTAATAATGTGGTGTTGGTTTCAGGTGTACCATAGAGCGATTCAGTTAAGCATATACATGTATCTATTCTTTTTCAAACTGTTTTCCCATTGAGGTTATCACAAAATATTGAGCAGTGTTCCTGTGCTATACTGTAGGTCCTTGTTGGCTACTTTTTTAAATTAATTTTTATTGGAGTACAGTTGATTTTCAATGTCGTGCCAGTTTCCACTGCACAGCAAAGCAACCCAGCGACACACATACATACACTTTTTTTCCAGTTCTTTTCCCATATAGATCATTATAGAGTGCTGAGTAGAGTTCCCTGTACTGTACAGTGGGTTTCTATTAGTTATCTGTTTTATATATAATAGTGTGTATATGTCTATCCCAATCTCCCAGTTTATCCTTCCCCATATTTCCCCCTTTGTTACCATAAGTTAATTTTCTACATCTCGGACTACATTTCTATTTTGTAAATAAGTTCATTTGTACCTTTTTAGATTCTCCATATAAGAAATATCACTGTTTATCTTTGATTTACTTCACTCAGTATAATGATCTCTAGGTCTATCCATGTAGCTGCACATAGCATTACCTCATTCCTTTTATGGCTGAGTAATATTCCACTGTGTGTCCCACATCTTCTTTATCCTTTCATCTGCTGAGGGACATTTAGGTTGTCTCCATGCCTTAGGTATTATAAATAGCGCTGCTATGAATGCTAAAATGCATATACCTTTTTGAATTATAGTTTTCTCCAGATTTGTGTCCAGGAGTGGGATTGTGGGATCATATGGTAACTCTATTTTAGTTTTTTAAAGAATCTCCATACGGTTTTCCACAGTGGCTGCATCAATTTACATTCCCAGTTGGTAACACTTTCATTTGTAATATTTTCACACCATTAGAAAGTCTTCACTAATGGGATATTTAACATGGTCTAGTTAGAGAAGATTTCTTGAAAGAAATGACAACAAGCTGGGAGCTGACATAAATAGGAGTGTTGCAGGCTCTGACAACAGAGGAGTGTAGGGTGGCCTGGCTGAAGCAGAGGCAGAACTGGGAGGGAAAGATGGGGCTGGAGAGCTAGTCCAGAGTCAGGGAAAGAATATCTTCTCTTTTTTATGATATTGCAAAGTTTTAACTTCTATTCAATTGCAACCAACTTTATTTCCATAAACTAGCACATGCAAAGACCACTCCATACCACATTCAGAAAACTAAAGCAGCATCTTTATTTTATACAAACAGTATAAAATGTTTATGTAAGAGCTGTGTTTTGTTTACAATATATTATATTGCTTCAAGCCAATGCCAACAGTTCATACATATATTCCCTATTTTATTGTGTTTACAATATATTATATCATTAAATGTCACTACCACAGTGTTATTTCTTTCTCTCTCTTTTTTAATACTGAATTCTCTGGAATCATGGTAAGGTCATGGTAAGGTAAAATGTATTATGAGTTTAAGGGGAATTCAAAAAATGTAACAAGTGTCTAAATACATGACAAAATAAATTGAAATGCGAAGACTTCAGCACTTTTAACTGCTTCATCCAAACCCTTGTGATTTATGCATTTTTATTCCATTTATCTTCTCTAATGTTGCCCAGCCTCTCAATACCGTGAATGCATTGCACTTTTGGAAATTATCTGCCAAGTACACACTGAAAAGACAAAAATTTAACCTGAACAACTGACATAACATAAAGTTGGTCCCAAAGCACCGAAACAAGAAAATCTATACCATCATGCTACAGCTGTACTTAGAAAACTTAAAAGGAAGAGTAAATATCAGCTCAGTGATTTATAATGAAGCTAATAAAATTCAGGCCAGTATTCTTAACTGTAATAAACATTACTTGAACATTCAACACATGAAAGGTTAACAAAGGCTATGAACTTGGTGTAACTTAAAATGTTTCAGATGTCGGAGTTCACCAGATGTAATTGGATTCAGGTGGGTCCTGCCGCTCCTCGGCCTTTTTAACTGAAGGCGTGTGCTGCCTGAGCTGGGCGCCTGCTGGCCTCAGGGTATGCAGGAGGCTGGCTCCATACCCTGCAAAATTATTCACAGCTTAAAAGAAAAGAAACTACAAAAACAAGCTCTTCACATTCATTATTCACCATTCAAATAAAATCCATTTTCCCTTTCCAACCCAGAGTGAAAGACCACAGTGACCACAAAAAGCTACCTGAATGATGAGATGTTACAGGTTCAAGATCTCTTTTAAAAGAAATTCATTTTACTAACTCCATCAAATCTGGCTTCCATTGAATCTCTGATTCACTATATATTTTGGTCATGACACGCATGAAGCAAACTTGGGATGAATGTTATTGAATGGAAGGATGTTCTCCATCCAAAGGCTCGTAAGGATCAAGCACTGAGGTCTCATTGCAGGAGTGCTTCTGCAGAGAACGTTGTCATTGATCCTTTCATTGCCTTGCAAAACCAATCTCCATTATTATTGAACTGCAGTCCATGGGGTCTCGAAGAGTCGGACACGACTGAGCGACTTCACTTTCACTTTTCACTTTCACACATTGGAGAAGGAAATGGCAACCCACTCCAGTGTTCTTGCCTGGAGAATCCCAGAGACGGGGGAGCCTGGTGGGCTGCCATCTATGGGATCGCACAGAGTCAGACACGACTGAAGTGACTTAGCAGTAGCAGCAGCAGTTCAATAATAACAACTCCCATTCTTCATAAAGATCACATGATTAGGCATGGCTATTGCATTTACACAAAATATGAATTTTATAAGAATTAAAGACTTCCATAAGTCAGACAGAGAAGGTGAATTATTGTATGAGATCCCTTATATGTGGAATCTAAAAAGAAATGATACAAACAAATTTACTTAAAAAAAGAAAGAGACTCATAGACCTAGAGAATGAACTTCTGGTTGCAGGGGGTGAAGGAGAAGGATGGGTAGAAGGGATAGCTAGGGAGTTTGGGATGAACATGTACACACTGCTATGTTTGAAATGGACAACCAAAAAGGCCTGCATAACACAGGGAACTCTGCTCAATGTTATATGGCAGCCTGGATGGAAGGTGAGTTTGGGGGAGAATGGCTACATTTATGTGTAGCAGAGTCCCTTTGCTATCCACCTGAAACTATCACAACATTGTTTATTAATTGGCTATACCCCAATACAAAATAGAAAGTTTTAAAAAAATGAATCAATCTAAAAGAATTTAGGAAAAGAGAAGTGTTTAAAAAAAAGTACACCAGTACATATATTAGAGAAGGGTTAGGATTTGAACTGCCTCCTTCTCAGTGGGCTTTTGTGAGCCTTGGTCAAGATGGGTGTCTACTGATAGCATTTCCAGTTCATCGTTAGAGGAGTATAACACAATAATACAATGTGAGTTGTGAGTTACACAACTCGAGACTTCTTTTCTTCTTACTTATGAACTTCTGAAGATGCCCGGATCACTGACTCACTTCTGCTGATTTCCTAAAACCGATCAGCAGTTAAAAATCTGCCTCCATCTTCCTGTGCATTAGAGTCAAGTTTGGCATTTCATTTGTTCCCTGTGGTTTTTAAATGCAAGCATGCCGTTAAGTAACTGCTGAGAACAGAATGCTTCGTTCCTGAATGCTTTTCTTTGAATTGTCAGCATGTAGGCTAGTAGCTCATGGACCGGCCAAGACAATGAGCCAACAATCCCTACCCTGCTGCTCACCCTGCCACCCATGAAGCCCAAACCTCCCTGGTGAGGCAGAGCCTGAGCCAGGAAGTCTGTCTCCAGTGTCCTCCTCCCATCAAGGATGTCTGGGTGCCTGGGACCTCCCAATGTGTCGCCTCACTGGAAATCTGTTCTTAGCAGAACTCTCTGCCTCACAGCTTCCTTGTCATCTCCTTTTAAGCAAAATTAACCTCATTCTTTCAGCCTGATTCTCTCAGCCACTGTACAAAATGGCTGGGGGGCCTCTCCTGTAAAACCTGCTTGCATTTTAATCAAGCACCAAGGCATCTTCTTGACATGCATGGCTGAATCTGAAATGCATGGCTGAATCTGAAGGTGGCAGAGATGACAAAAGCTTTCAGCAGCAAAGTCTACAAGTGAGGGTGCTACTGGGGCTGGGAGACCTGTCAGAACTGCTCACCTAAACTGCACGCATGAGGGCCTCTCACTTGCCTTCTTGGAATGGTTAATTGTCTATAGGTCTTTTACCTGAAGGAAGGTCCCCTTCTGCCCCATTTGGTACCATTCCATCATTCCCACCTGGGTAAATGAGCCATTTTCCAGAGGAATCCACTTTTTGTTAAGCTATGTCCACCTGAAGCCAATTCAACCTACCATCCAGCCAAGGCAATGGTGGAAAAAAGACTCAGCTCAATGGCTCAGTGTAGCCTAGGCCAGACACCAATATACTTTAAAACAAACAAATATGTAAAGCTACACATAACTGGTTTTATACATATCAGAATAGTACAATGTGTGTTATAAAATATGTACAAAAAGTAGGAATTAGAGATTGAGATATATAACTATACATATAAAATTTCTACATAAATGTAATAAAAGAACATAAAATATTTTTTTAAATGTCTTCGAACTAATATTTTCCCTTAGCACCCCAGATGATTATTCCACACTCACCGGGCTATATGCATCACCCTTTGGAGACCATTAGAAAAACACCTGATATGAAAGTGATCTGTTCACTTTGTGTACATTATTTTGGAAACAACTTGATAGGCACAATCTGGACTTGTATTAATCAAGGGAGCTGCATGACTGAATGAAGCCTTCCTTTGCCCACAGAAAGTAGCCAGTGGGTCCATCCTCAGCAGTTAGAGTTCAAGCTGCAGGATGAAACTGCAGAAATGCATTATTTGTTTCCTTCACTTGCTGATCGACTGCCCCTCTCTCTTGATTCTGGGCACCACCAGGAAGGATCTTTTCTGTCTGTTCACTGGTATGTTTCCAGTGCCTGGATTCATGTTTAGCACAGAGACGATATCAATCAAAACAGAATGATTGAATTTAGCAACTTTAACTTTCATTTTGTGTATAAAATAGACCAGTGGTTTATTATCTTATCAGATCAGATCAGATCAGTTGCTCAGTCGTGTCCAACTCTTTGCGACCCCATGAATCGCAGCACGCCAGGCCTCCCTGTCCATCACCAACTCCCGGAGAGATAGTCCATTTTTGGTGGTCAGTAAATGTGAAAAAAAATACAACTCCATGTTAACATCTCTCCTGTACTTCACAGACCTTTTCTCTCCCTTGAAAGAACCTATTTAAAGCATCCCAAAACCAACACAGTGTAAAGATTTTACACAGCAAACTCATGTTCTAATGCTCCTTGATCAATCCTGAACGATAATATGAGAACTTTGTAGCTACTGATCTACATTTGATTTAGAAATCTTACTTTTATTCATTTCTATCATAGTTAACATACCATATTACCAAACCAACCTGGAATACTAATTTAACCTGGAAAATATTTGTGGTGATATTTTACAGATGTGGTGGTATTTTACAGCGATGCTTTCTTTCCTCTACACTCTAAAGCTTAGAGAGTTCTGGTGGTAGTGGGGACCAGTGGAGAGAGCAGGAAGAGGAGGAGAAGTTGGTTTTATGCAACGGAAAGCAGAGCTGAGTTATGGCTTGTCTGTCCTAGCCTTTGGAGCCAGGGAATAGACGTGCAAGAGTCTGGCTCCCCAGACAGTTCACACTCACTTTTATTGCAGTGTCTCCCATGCCAGCCTTCCCGACACTGGCATTTGTTGGGTTCGTGGCAGGTTCCATGTGTGCCACAGCCAGGTTTGCAGACAGCTAGAGTCAAAGGAGATAAATAGAAAGTTTCCTGAGCTTTCACCGGTTAACAGAATTACGCAGCTATCTTCCCCGCAGTTCTTTCGAATGTGTTAGTTTTGGCTTCATCCCTTCATGTGTTTTTCTAAGTCAGTCTCCAGCTAGAAGTCAGTTTTGGACTCTTTTGAGTCAGTCCTGGAAGTGAGCTAGACTTGATGTTTCTCAGTGACAAAAGACACTCAGGAGGACTTTGAAACTGCCAGGCAATGGAAGTTTATCTTCCTTAAGAAAACTCCTAATAGTTAAAAAGTTTGGTGGTGTGTGCAAATGTGTCTAAGTTTTTTTTTTTTACATGCATGGATTTCATATGTCTTTGGTCTACCTCAAGAAACATAAATGTCAGTGAAGAAAGGTTAATTGTGATGCCTTGGCAACATGCAGCAGGTACAGAAGTTAGGAAGTAAGAGAGAAGAGATCCCTGCTAGTTTAACTACCCCATAACACAGGTCAGCTGTGTGTACAGGGCACTTACGCTTTGAACAGAGGTCTCCTTGGTAACCTTTGGAGCACTTGCATTTGTTTTTACCAATGCATTTACCTCCATTTCGACAGGGCTGTGGGCATTTGCCTGAAATAGAAGAATGCAAATAAGCAAGGAACTCTGTTCTCCTTTCAGAGGCAATTACATTTTTTCAAAGGAATCGCAAGGCTTTGAGAGGATCAAGGCTTTTAAGTGGCAGTTATTTCCACTTATTTCGGATCAACCCTGGCTTTGTTACTGTTTGAGCTTCGTTTTGGGGACAAATAGGCTCATATTTTATAATTTTGGATATGAATCTTCCACAATGAGTATTGTTCAAATGCTGTATTTATATCACTTTTTTGACAATGTTTTATCTGATTCATAAAAACTTGTAATTCAAGATATATTGAAAGTGAAGATATGGATAGCCCCCTAAGTGATCTTTCCTCTGAGTTCTGATTTTTGTATGTCACTATTTCTGAAAGCAGGCCTATACCTGGACACGATGACTTCTGTCTTAGCTTAGGATTCTCCAGAAATCAGGACCTGCCTGCAGAGTTTATTCGGGGAAGTGATCCTTGGGATGAGGAATAGAGGGCAGGGAGAGTCAACAGCAGAAGAGAAAAAGCCAACACAAAAGTATGTTTGTAGGTTGTTCATCACTATAGCAACTGGGCTCTATTCTGCAGCATCTTTCTGAGGAGTCAGGTAGATGGACTGCTCCTTCAAGTTGCCTGAAGGGAGCGAGAGGGGAGTGTTTATTCATCTGCACCAGTGTCCACTGACCAAAGGTCACCCCATGGAATCACTTTCTTGAATTTCTAGTCTGTGACTACAGATTATATATGTATAATCTGTATACATGTGCAGTTGCTCAGTCATGTCTGACTCTCAAGAGTCTTCTCCAACACCATACTTCATCAGTTCTTCAGCGCTCAGTTTTCTTTATGGTTCAATTCTCACATCCATACACAACTACTGGAAAACTATAGCACTGACCATACAGATCTTTGTTGGCAAAGTAATGTCTCTGCTTTTTAATATGCTGTCTAGGTTTGTCATAGCTTTTCTTCCAAGGAGCAAGTGTCTTTTAATTTCATGGCTGTGGTGACCATCTGCAGTGATTTTGGAGCCCAAGAAAATAAAGTCTCTCACTGTTTCCATTGTTTCCCCATCTATTTGCCATGAAGCGATGGGACTGGATGCTATGATCTTCATTTTTTGAATGTTGAATTTTAAAAGCCAACCTTTTCCACCCTCCTCTTTCACTTTCATCAAGAGGCTTTTGAGTTCCTTTTCACTTTCTGCCATAAGGATGGTGTCATCTGCACATCTGAGGTGATTGATATTTCTCCTGGCAATCTTGATTCCAGCTTGTGCTTCTTCCAGCCCAGCATTTCTCATGATGTACTCTGCATATAAGTTAAATAAGCAGGGTGACAATATATAGCCTTGACGGACTCCTTTCCCAATTTGGAACCAGTCTGTTGTTCCATATCCGGTTCTAACTGTTGTTTCTTGACCTACATATAGGTTTCTCAGGAGGCAGGTAAAGTGTTCTGGTATTCCCATCTCTTTAAGAATTTTCCACAGTTTGTTGTGATTATATATATATATATATTTATTTATTTATTTATATTTGTATTTAGTACTCAGGGTCTCTGGTGGGAAGCGAGAGACGTGTGGCTCAGCTCAGGTGCAATCAGACTGTGTTTGTACAGATTAGGTCATCGCAGTGATGGAGGGAAAGGCTGGCTGAGAAGGACACGAGGTGGGGCACACAAAGTCCTTGATTCCACACTTGGGCATTTTCCTGGAATGTCTCAGATCCTAAGAATACTTCATGCTTTATCTCTGTGCCAAATGAGGAGTGCTGATATTTTCACAGATCTCTGCATCCCAGGATTTTAGAGCTGGATATAGATGTAAAAATCATATTTTTCTTCTTTCTTACTTCTATGCATTTGCAATCTAGAATTTGCCATCCTGAGGCCGAAGTTTTTTCTGGGTAAGCATTATGCTTGACAGACATGAAGTGAATCCCATATGAAAATCATTTTGCTAAAAACACTTTCTTTTATTTATCCAAAATGACTTTCCTCACATATAAATCTCACTGTGGAGATTAGAGAGACAATTGAGATGTTAGTGTCTCTCAGAAAATTGAAATGCCATTAGAGCTGTAGGCTTTTCTGACACAGGGATGTTTCACAGAAAGGTGTTAAAACAACCTTAATACTTGAATGCCACCTTTCTATCAACCATTAAAATCCAAAAGAACCCTTTTTGCTAGGTTTGGACACAAAGAATAGCACTTACTCTGTGGTCAAGATCCAACTTCAATTTAAGGAAAGGAATATCTAACTCTGAATTTCCATTTGTGTCAAAGGAACATCTGATCCCATCATATGCTCAAAATTGGATACTTTGCAATGTACTGGGGTTTTTCAACTAAGCAAGATGTGGGACAATAATTAAATGGCAGAAAAGATAGAGGATATATTGTGAACTACTTGGGGGGTCCAAGGTTCCCCATATTCCAGGAGATGTGAACTTAGTATCCAGAGAGAATGGAGAGAATGGCTGATAGAGACAATCTTTTCATTGTCTCCAAGGATGTTTTTGTTCCCTTGGCAAGAGGGAAGTGAGGACCCTGAGGCTTACTGCAGCCAACAGGGAAGACGTTCTCTCTTGGTTATCACAGAACAGAAATCTCTTTGCAGGTGACTATTAGAAGGCCATTCCTAGATCAAACCTCATGGAACCAAAATATCATGAAGGGATGACTGTTTTAAAGTTCAGAATTCTATAAATGTCTTTATTATTGACTTTCTTTTCCTAAAACTATATTGTGAACAAATTCTTATCATTGGATAGTGGAACCCTGAGTCAATGTGAGAAATCACACATTTTTACCCAAATGAGACTAAGCACTGCCTGAAGACAAATAGATTTGACTAATTCTAAACAATTCAAATTTTATCTATAACCAGTGAGGACAGTGAGATAAGGTATTGACAAAATAAAGATATTAAACTTCCTCCACCCATCAGATTGGGAGGTAAATCTGTGACTATCCTTCACATAGAGAAAAGATTAAAGTGGTTTACCATAAGTGCCAACAACCACCATCTCTGAGTCTTAGAATTTTACAAGTGATTTTTAACTGTTTTATCCAATATTCTAATTTTTTATGGCAAACATTTTATATAGATTACAATAATAAAACCCATTAAGGTATTAAAAAACCCAATTTTGGTACCATATAAATAATTTGGTTTTTTAAACTGAAGGTTCATTAAGGAATCTTATAAAGTTTATGAACCTTAAAGAACAAGAAAAACATATGTACAAATATCCAGATACTTCTAACCATAGTCTTGTTTGTTAACCTGCAAGTATATCTCACAATCAAGTCAGAATGAAGTTTGAGAAGCCATCAACTTTGATAGAGGCCAGGGGAAATGATAACAGCATCAGAATACATATTTTATCTAAAAAAAAGAGAGACAATAACAAATACTGGTAAGGATATGGAGAAATTGGAATCCTTGTACATTGCTGGTAGGAATGTAAAATGGTACAACCACTTTGAAAAATAGTTTGGCAGTTCCTCAAAAAATTAAAGAGTTAGCACATGGTCTAGCAATTCCACTCCTAGGAATACTCAGGAGAACTGAAAACATGTTCACACAAAAACTCGTACACAAATATTCATAGCAGCACTACTATTTGCAGTAGCCCTAAAGTGGGGACAGCCCAGGTGCCCATCAGCTGATGGATGGATAAACCAAATGTCGTTGGTATATCCACACAATGGAATATTATTTAGCAAGTAAAAGGAAGTAATGATACATGTAAAAATAGAGGTGAACCTTGAAAATATGCTAAGTGAAAGAAGTCAGACATAAAAGGCCACATATTGTATAATTCTATTTATATGAAATATCCAATATCTAAGTACATTAGTGGATTCCAGGGGTTTGGGGTGAGGACCATGAGGAGTGACTGCTGATGGGAATAGGGTTTCTTTGGGGGATGGTAACATGTTCTAGAAGTAGATGCTGTACAACTTTGTGAATATAATCAATATCAATTGTATGCTTTAAAATAATTTTATGTATGTGAATTATGTCTCTTGTTAAAAATAAGATATATAATTCAACTTTTTGTCTCTATTACACTATAGGCACTTTTCAATACAAGGCCGATTTTAATTTTTCCTGGTAATATGGTTCTGGCGATAGAAAAAAAAATTTCCTAAAAGGATTTGAGTATAACTTGTGATGGCAATAATCAAGAGCTTTCAAAGGCCCACATTTTTGGTGCAATTAGGGAAAAAAAAGAATAGAAAACATTATCTCTGCCAATGGAAAGGTCATAAACCTAAGGGCATGAAAGAGCATATGTCCATGAAGAGAAAGGAACCCATGAACAAAGATTCATAAACATGAACCAATTAAGTACACAAAGTCTGAGTGTAAGTGTGTGGAGAAAATTGAGGGGAGTTAGTTCAGAGATATCTTTATCGGGGCAGGGTAATTAACAAGAACAGAAACCACATCCTGACAATTAAATTACATGTTCTATGAAAACTTCAGAAGTATTTCATTTGAACTCTATAAAAAAAATAGTCATTTCAGCTATTACTCATTAAAGTGAAAAAATCCCCACAAATAAATTAGAGGTTGAAAGTTAAAATAGTAAGTCAGTATTATTTAATTCTGAACCCACTACAACTTCAGAAACTATGGCTAGAGCAAACACAGTGGTGTTTTATGGACATAATGCAGCTGGAGGTGAAAATGCTGTATTCCAGAACTTCCAGAAAAGTAGGGACATGCTCACTCACATTCCTTTCGTTTCTTCCTGAGCCAGGCTTTGGTGTTATCTGTTTTTGGGGTCACAGAGCAATCTAGGGTGAGGTTGGCTCATTTCTGAGTTGAGCAGAGAGCTTCAGTGATGGGAAGATAACAGGGCCAGGGCAAAGAGTTTGGTATCCTGGTTCCCAAAACAATGATTATCCACCACATTCCACCCTTAAATTTGTATTTTTTTTTTTTTTGGTATCACAGCATGACAAACATCTAGAGAAGGCATAATGTGCATTGATTTTAAGTTTATGGATCAACTATTTTTTTTTTGTCAACCATAAATAAACACTTAAGAGACACTTCCTCAATCTAGATACAGAGCATTTTAGGCACATCAGAAAGTTTTATTGTGCTCCCAATCACTATTCTGGTTTCTATGATCTCCTAATACTTTTGTCTGTTCTTGAACTTCATAAAAATGGAATCGTCCAGCATGCATTTTCGTGTGTCTAACTTCTTTTACTTAGCATAACATCTGTGCAATTCATTCACGCTGTTGTGTGTGCTATTAGATGCTTTTGTTTTTATTGCTCTTTACCTTACTTCCCTCCTTTTTCTTGAGTCTGTCTTTTTCTCTGAGATGGATTACTAGGCTCTGGCTGGTTGGGAAATGTGGCAGTGAGTTGGGAAATGTGAACAGAAAGAAGAAAGCCAGAGGTGGGGGAAAAAGACTCTATGCCTGCAGGTAAGTGAACAAATTCCAGCTGTCCTTAAGCTCTGGTCTACATTTCTAGTCTCAAACTATGAACTCTCCACAAGAAACAGTGCAACATGGTGAAGAGCGCAAACCAGACACAACCGAGTCAGAGAGTGTTTAATGAGTCAGCTGAGCTGATCTATGCCTCTCCTCTACCCCACTGTTAGCCAAAATGGATGGCGGCTGAATCTAGTAAAAAGAAACCCCTGGCCTGAGACCTTAGACGAGCTATTCATTGTCTCGGGGCTTCAGATTCCTCATCAATAAAATGAAGGGGTCAGATGGTGCCGCTCATGTTCCCCACCCCAAACAAAGACAATGCGGGTCAGTACTCACTTGTTTCACACTGCTCTCCCTCTAGTCCTGGAGGGCAAATACACTTTCCAGGGTAGAAACAGGTCCCTCCGTTAAAGCAGGTGGCTGAGCAATTTGCTGTTAGAATGAATAACAGGGTATTGCATTAGATAGTCACTTAAATCTAACAACAACATTTCATTAAGGCTAAGTGATACTTCTTAGGCATCTGCTACTTGCCCATTTACTTATTTAATAAAATAAGCCATATTACCCAGACAGCAGTGGTAATCAATTGCTTGATCATTTGCAGATTCAGGCAATATAACAGGATACCACACACATGACACCAGACCCACCTCTAGGGGTTTGTTTGCCTCTTAGTGAAAAAAGGCAACAGTGGGTAAAAACAAATATCTTTTTAATTTTATTGTAAATATCTATGCTCTTAAAAAGGAAAAGAATGCTATAAACCCAAGAAAATATTTAAGATGAATGAAGAATAAAAGGAGAAAACCTTCTTTGGAGCAGATAAAAGGGAAAGAAGTCATAAATATTAGGATTGGACAGAGGAGAAAGCAACTTTTTTCCTGATTAAGAGGAACAGAGATGCATCTTATATAACAGAAATTTTTGAAAAAAATAAGTTTTTATGACGTTTGCAAGAAAGAGTAATTATATTCAGGAAAGGGCAGCCTATTCCCCTTTATGAGATCCCGTAGGCAGGGAAGTGGCAGCGGCATGAGCTAGAGGGATGACGAAAGTGGGTATGTGACTGTGGGAGTCCAATAAACTAGATTTTCCAGGTGATAATCATACTGCTGGTAGTTCATCCTAAACCCTCCTTTTTAGAGTCAGCTTCTGGAGTTTCACTGCTCACTGGCACCTAAAATAGAGGGAGGACAGAAATGAAAACGGGGGAGAGCAAGTATCTAAAAATAGACAAGTTGGCTCATTCTATAATGGAGATGAAAATAAGAACTCAGCTATTCCAGTTTCACGGCCTCTTTGTTCTTGTCCTATATAAAACAGGCCAAAATTGGCTGTAGGTGAATGAGAGCTGGAATAAGCGTCCAGGAAGAAAATCAGAAAGGATTTCCAAAAGTTCTAAGTGTGTGCTTTCTTTGCGGAAATGAAATCCAACTAAAATATTCTATGAATATCTTGCTTCCTAAATGATAAAACTTTTGTTAAAAATCATAAGCATCTCCTAGCTTAAGGCCATGCTGTACTTGCCTTGGCAAAATCAAGTTTCCTGTCATAGAGGGTAACAAAAGCACTGGAGGACAGGATTTAGGATTTAGGAGAATCCGATTTTTGAACTTCCTTTGTTACTTGCTGCTAACATTGTTGAAAGTGAAGTGTTGCTCAGTGCTGTCTGACTTCACAACCGCATAGGCTGTAGCTCACCAGCCTCCTCTGTCATGGAATTCTCCAGGCAAGAATATTGGAGAGGGTAGCCATTCCCATCCTTCTCCAGGGTAGTATCTTCCCCACCCAGGGATCGAACCCAGGTCTCCTCCTTGCAGGCAATTACCATCTGAGCCACTGAAGCTAATATTAGGGCTGGACCTTTTGTAATAATCTAGAATTATTATGGAATGTTTCACAAGTTTGCCTGTCATCCTTACACAGGGGCCATGCTAATCTTCTCTGTCCTGTTCCAACGTTATCACATGTATTGCCAAAGTGAGCAGAGGACAGTTGTTTTTGTGAGCATGTCCTATCTCCCCACTTGCCCCTGTTTCTCCTGGGGATAATAGGAGATGAGAAAACATCAGGATCTGTGTCCACTTTGCTGGATCTCGCTGGACACTATCCTTACTAACATGTAGAATGCAATGAACCTGGGAGTTTAATCAAAAGTTACAGAATGTGACCAACATTACAAATGTGTCACATTACAAATGTGACAAAACTGATTATTGAATCTGGCCACACCCTTAATAATTGCATAATTGCTTCTCTCCATCTCTGTTGTGCGATGATTCTTGACCAAAAAAATGAGCCAGAGACACCAAAGGACTTTCACTGGGGCTGAAGGTTTGCTGGGCCGGTATTTAACCACTCAGCCGTTAACGTTTACAACAGATGTCCCAAGAGCCAATGAAAGTTAATCTTTAGTGTTTCTTTGAATCTGTAGTGCCAAGGTCTAGTTCCATGCCAGTAATTAAACCATTTTTCAGAAGCTCTATACTCCCTCCTGGATAATAAATGCATCTTTTGGTTGAGATAGTAAAAAAACATTATTTCTTTTAATGTTCCCAGATCTCCAGTGAGACCAAGTGGAATTTCAACAGACTTTCCAAAAGAATAAGAAAAAGTTACTGGAGTCTAACAAGAAGGAAAATCTTTCATCTGAAAGGTAAAATATTACAAATGTAAAAGGACTGGAATACACATAGATATTTTCCTTCACAGGACCATGCAGTGTTGAGACACCCTGGCATAAAAAAGACATTATAGTTGATTATCAGTCACTGTGCATACTACACCAATAATAAGCCTCATAAATGGTCTTTTAAAATTGGATAATACACTTGTTCTTCATCCAAATTTCTGAAGGATTGGCTCTATTGCCTAGTAAATTTGAGATAATATGAATTTAATTCTGCTTCTAGAATTAAATTCTGCCCAATTCTGAAGTAGCAGAAGGGCTGAATGCTAAATTTAGACAAATGAAAAGAAGCTGCACAAGAAAGAATTTTTTACTCACTGGCTATTATTATCAGTGTCATTAGTGATTAATCTTTATAAAATTTTAAAGTTGTTTTCATTCCAGTGCTATAGTTTTCAAAGACCACCTACAAATAAAAGGTAGAGATGTGAACATGTGCTCTCAGTTAGCTTAGAGATGGGGGAACCAGGGGTCAATGGCTTAATTTCTATTTACAGTTGGGAAAAGCATGGCCCACAGAGATTGGTTTCTGTACTCAGAGTCACTTGTAGAGGAACCGGGTTCTGAAACAGGTAGCCTGAGTGGCAACACGGTACAGTGGAGGGTGTGAATTTGGGTCAAACTACTCAAGGTCTATAAACTTTATTTTGCTTATCTGGGACTATGATGAATAATTATTTACATATCTCAAAAGATTGTTAGAACTAAAGTCAGGTAATTGTATGAAGGTACTTTGCATATCACAAAATAACAGACAACCATAATGATTATTCTGACTCATGCTAAGGGCTCTTTCCTTTAGCTTTTCTTTCATTTTAAAAAAGCTGCTCATTTTGATGTTAATTGGTGCTATCTGTATTATCACTAAAGAGACACTTCTCAAAAATAAGCACATTATTTTATTTTGGCCAATCCAATATTTATTTTAGAAAATAGTGCCCTACTCGTGCAATTGGCTTTTCTGGTGGCTCAGTGGTAAAGAACCCGGCTGCCCATGTAGGAGATGTGAGTCAGTCCCTGGGTCGGGAAGATCCCTGGAGGAGGAAATGGCAACCCACTCCAATGTTCTTGCCTGGAGAATCTCATGGACTGAGGAGCCTGGTGGGCTACAGTCCATGGGGTTGCAAAAGAGTCGGACACAACCAAGCAACCAAACAACAACAACTCACACAATTAGCATTTTTGACAGAAGGATAATTTCATTAAATACATACACTTTAAGGATGTTAATTTTTTTCCATCATATACTTTACAGATGTTCATTTTTTTCCATAAAAGATGTGAACCAGGCAAAGTAGATAGGTGTCTTGCGAGACTATGAATCACACCATTCTACTCTAGAGCCATGTTTGAATCTACTTTCTGAGAGTAAAATCTGGCTATGCTGCTGCTTCATAGGAAGGAGGGACCCATGCTCTCAGGGATGTGATCTGTGAGCAGAGAATTAAGTGGGTGATCAGTGAACTTCTAGGTCAGGCAATTTGGAAGAGATTGTTTTAGAAGCTCACCCATAAAACTGATTTAGGACATACGAAAACAGCAATGGGCCAGGAGTAGCTAACTGTCCATGAAACTTCATGCTCCCCTCCCATAAAGGGAGATAGCTGTCCAACCAGGAATGACATTTCTCCTGCTTGCATCCAGGTAGGTAATGAGGCTAATTCCTATCCATGGAATGTGTGTTGAAAGTTTTGTGGGTCACTTTTGGACTTTTTTTGTTTTTTTTTAAGCAGTGCCTATTCCAATCTTTGCTGGAACCAGAGAGCTCCTAAGCTGTCAGCAGGATCATCAGTGCCTGGGGCCCTGAGTCACTGTATGGAGAACTGCCTTGCCCACTGACCAGGTTCCTGCGCTGGAGCATTCTGTGAGTGAATGTAAACTTGTACTGTGTTAAGCTACACTGAAATTTATAGTTAATGTTAAAGCAACCAGCGAAGTGATACACCCTATTTATAAAGCTGTTATGAAGAGTGATGATATAGTAAATATACTTCTTTTAATTGAAACATATATATTACCATATGTAAAATAGGTAGCTAGTGGGAAGTTGCTGTATAACACAGGGAGCTCAAACAAGTGCTCTATAATGACCTAGAGGGCTGGGAAGGAGGTTCAAGGGGGAGGGGACGAATGTGTACTTATGGCTGATTCACCTTGTTGTATAGAAGAAACCAACACAGCATTATAAAGCAATTATCCTCCAGTAAAAAAAAAAAAAAAAGTAAAAAGAACCTTGTTCTTAGGAAGTTACCTTTATCGCAATTGACTCCATAGAATCCAGGTGGACAGATGCAGAAACCGGGAGTAACACATAGCCCGCCATTCATGCATCGTGGTGAGCAAAGGACTAATGGGGAGAGAGAATTCTAATTAAGGCCAATAGGGTTTTAGAAACAGGACCATTTTGGAAATGTCGATAATATAACAGGTCTACATTTTCAAGCTTTGTGGTTGACTCTAAAGGGGTTGCTCTGTAAAGATAGAAGTTTGCTATATTAAAATTATTTTTGTGCTGTAAATAAGGTTATATTTTTAACCAATTTCATAGAAGAGAATTTTGGAATTGTTCCACTTGAATGGCTGATTAAAATTTTCCCAGAATCATTATTTTAAGTAAGATGTGGTCTTCTTAAGAAGTACCTTTTTCTGCCTTATTTCCTCAATTTTTCAATTTCAAACTATCTTCTGTAAATATCATTTTCTGCTGTATTTCCTCAATCTTTCAATTTCAAAATCAGTCCAGATGGAGCTCAGGACAAGATGGTGGAATAGAAGGACTTTGAGATCACTTCCTCTCATGAGAAGACCAAAATCACAACTGCTAAACAATCATTGATAAAAAAAAGACTGGAACGTACCAAAAAAGATATTCTACATCACAAAGACATAAAGAACAAACCACAACAAGAAGGCAGGAGGGGCACACTCTCTACACAGTCAAATCCCATACCCCCTGGGTGGGTGACCCACAAACTGACAACAGTTGCAGAAGCTCTCCCACAGGAGTGAGAGCTCTGAGTCCCACATCAGCCTCCCCAGTCTGGGGGTCTGGCATCAGGAGGAGGCTAGACTTGAGTGCAGGAGCTCCACCGGACTTCGGGAAGCAAAGACTCCACTCTTGGAGGGCATACCTGGGTCTTGTGTTACCAAGACCCAGGGCAAAAGTAGTGACTTTACAGGAGCCTGGGCTAGACCTACCTAGTCTTGGAGGATCTCCAGGAGAGGCAGGGGCAAGCTGTGGCTCACTCTGGGGACAAGGACACTGGTCAGAAGATTCAGGGAATTTTCACTGGCATGAGCTCTCATGGAGGCCAGGCCAACATTTTGGCACCAAGACCAGAACACACCCAACAGCCTATAGGATCCAGTGCTTGTACACCTCAGGCCAAACAATAAACAGGGTAGGAACACAGCCTACTCATCAGCAGACAGGCTGCCTAAAGACTTCGTGACCTCATAGCCACCTCATCTTGTTCAGTCACTAAGTCATGTCTGACTCTGCAACTCCATGGACTGCAGAACAGCAGGCTTCCCTGTCCTTCACGATTGTTTAAACTCATGTCTACATCTCAATGATGCCATCCAACCATCTCATCCTCTGTCGTCTCCTTCTCCTCCTGCCCTCAATCTTTCTCAGCATCAGTCACCGCTAGAGACACCCCTTGACATGGCCCTCCCCACCAGAGGGCCAACACCCAGCTTCACTCACAAGGCCCCTCCAAACAGAAAGCCTACATAAGCCTCTAGACCAGCCTCACCCACTGAGGGGCAGATAACAGATGCAAGAAAACCACAACCCCTCAGTCTGAGGACCTAGCCTACCCACAACAGGCCAGACGCTACCCTGGGTGGGACCAACTGGGCCCCAGACCTGCAACTAGCAGGCCAACACAAGCTTTGGGACACCATGGAAACAATCCCACTTACCATCACATCAAAAAGAATAAAATACCTAAGAGGAAAGCTATCTGAGAAGATAAAAGATCTATACTCAAAAAAACTGTAAGTCACTGATAAAAAAAAATTGAAGATGATACAATCAGATGGAAAGATGCACCATCTTCTCAGATTGGAAGAATCAATATTGTTAGAATGACCATACTATCCAAGGAAGTCTACAAATTCACTATTCAGTTCAGTTCAGTCACTCAGTCATGTCTGACTCTTTGCGACCCCATGAATCACAGCACGCCAGGCCTCCCTGTCCATCAGCAACTCCTGGAGTTTATTCAAACTCATGTGCATCGAGTCAGTGATGCCATCCAGCCATCTCATCCTCCGTCATCCCCTTCTCCTCTTGCCCCCAACCCCTCCCAGCATCAAAGTCTTTTCCAATTAGTCAACTCTTCTCATGAGGTGGCCAAAGTATTAGAGTTTCAGCTTTAGCAACAGTCCTTCCAATGAACACCCAGAACTGATCTCCTTTAGGATGGACTGGTTGGACCTCCTTGCAGTCCAAGGGACTCTCAAGAGTCTTCTCCAACACCACAGTTCAAAAGCATCAATTTTTCGGTGCTCAGCTTTCTTCACAGTCCAACTCTCACATCCATACATGACCACTGGAAAAACCATAGCCTTGACTAGACGGACCTTTGTTGGCAAAGTAATGTCTCTGCTTTTTAATGTGCTATCTAGGTTGGTCATAACTTTTCTTCTAAGGAGTAAGCGTCTTTTAATTTCATGGCTGCAGTCACCATCTGCAGTGATTTTGGAGCCCCCAAAAATAAAGTCTGCCACTGTGTCCATTGTTTCTCCATCTATTTGCCATGAAGCAATGGGACCGGATGCCATGATCTTCGTTTTCTGAATGTTGAGCTTTACGCCAACTTTTTCACTCTCCTCTTTCACTTTCATCAAGGGTCTCTTTAGTTCCTCTTCACTTTCTGCCATAAGGGTGGTGTCATCTGCATATCTGAGGTATTTCTCCCAGCAAATCTTGATTCCAGCTTGTGCTTCTTCCAGCCCAGCATTTCTCATGATGTACTCTGCATATAAGTTAAATAAGCAGGGTGACAATATACAGCCTTGACATACTCCTTTTCCTATTTGGAACCAGTCTGTTGTTCCGTGTCCAGTTCTAACTGTTGCTTCCTGACCTGCATAGAAGCCAGTCAGGCTTCTCAAGAGGCCAGTCAGGTGGTCTGGTATTCCCATCTTTTGAAGAATTTTCCACAGTTTATTGTGATCCACACAGTCAAAGGCTTTGGCATACTCAATAAAGCAGAAATAGATGTTTTTCTGGAACTCTCTTGCTTTTTCCATGATCCAGCGGATGTTTTGCAATTTGATCTCTGGTTCTTCTGCCTTTTCTAAAACCAGCTTGAACATCTGGAAGTTCACGGTTCACGTATTGCTGAAGCCTGGCTTGGAGAATTTTGAGCATTCCTTTACTAGCGTGTGAGATGAGTGCAATTGTGTGGTAGTTTGAGCATTCTTTGGCATTGCCTTTCTTTGGGATTGGAATGAAAATGGACCTTTTCCAGTCCTGTGGCCACTGCTGAGTTTTCCAAATTTGTTGGCATATTGAGTGCAGCACTTTCACTGTAATCCCTATCAAATTACAAATAGCATTTTTCACAGAACTAGGGCAAACATTTTTTAATTTGCATGGAAACACAAAAGACCCCTGGAACAGCCAAGGAAATCTTGAGAAAGAAAAACAGAGCTGGAGGAATCAGACTCCCTGACTTCAGATTATACTACAAGGCTACAATCATCAAAATAGTATGGCACTTGCACAAAACCAGACAGAGAGATCAATGGAACATGATAGAAAGTCCAGAAATAAACCTATGCACATCTGTGGTCAATTCATCTGTGACAAAGGAGGCAGGTCCATGCAACGGAGAGAAGATGATCTCTTCAATAAGTGGTCCTGAGAAAAGTGGACAGCTCCATGTAAAAGATGAAATTAGAACATTGTCTAACACCACACACACACACACAAACATAAAAATCAAAATGACTGAAGACCTAAAGATGAGACCAGATACTATAATACTCTTAAAGGAAAGCATAGGCAGAACACTCTTTGACATATACTGCAGCAAGATCTTTTGGGATTCATCCCCTAGAGTAATGGAAATAAAAACAAAACCAAATAGGACCTATTTAAAGTTAAATGCTTTTGAATAGTAAAGGTAACCATAAACAAAATGAGAAGACAAGCTGCAGAATGGCAGAAAATATTTGCAAATGATGTCACCAACAAGGGATTAATTTTTGAAGTGTACAAACAGCTCATATAGTTCAATATCAAAAGAACAAACAACTTAATCAAAAAATGGGCAGAAGTTCTAAATAGATGTTTTTCCAAAGAAGAGATACAGGACTAACAGGCACATGAAAAGATGCTCAATATCACTAATTATTAGAGAAATGCAAATCTAAGCTGCAATGAGATATTACCTCACACTGATCAGGCTGGCCATCATCAAAAATTCTACAAACAATAAATGTTGGAGTGGGTTTGGAGAAAGAGGAACTCTCCTACACTGTTGGTGGGAATGTAAATTGGTGCAGTCTCTATGGAGAACAGTATGCTACTGCTGCTAAATCGCTTCAGTTGTGTCCGACTCTGTGCGACCCCAGAGACGGCAGTCCACCAGGCTCTCCTGTCCCTGGGATTCTCCAGGCAAGAACACTGGAGTGGGTTGCCATTTCCTTCTCCAATGCATGAAAGTGAAAAGTGAACGTGAAGTTGCTCAGTCGTGTCCAACTCCTAGCGAACCCATGGACTGCAGCCTACCAGGCTCCTCTGTCCATGGGATTTTCCAGGCAAGAGTACTGGAATGGGGTGCCATTGCCTTCTCCGGGAGAACAGTATGGAGGTTCCCCAAAAAACTAGAAATAGAGTTACCATATGATCCTACAATCCCACTCCTAGGCATATCCAGAGAAAACCAGAATTTGAAAATATACATGCACCCCAGTGTTCATTGCAGCACTATATATAATAGCCAAGACATGGAAGTAACTTAAATGTACATTGACAGATGAATAAAGACATGGTATGCATATACACACAATGGAAAAATACTCAGGCATAAAAGAATAAAATAATGCCATTTGCAGCAAAATGGATGGACTTAGAGATTATCATACTAAGTGAAGGAAGGGAAAGACAAATATCATATGGCATGGCTTATCATATGGAATCTAAAAACATGATACAAATGAACTTATATGCAAAGAAGAAACAGACCTACAGACATGGAGGGCAAACTTATGGTTGAAAGGAGGCCCAGAGAGGGATAAATTTGGAGTTTAGAATTTATATATTTGTACCACTATGTATAGAACAGATAATCAACAAGGACCTACTGTAGCTTAGGAAGCTATACTCAGTATTTTGTAATAACACACAAAGGAAAAGAACCTGAAAAAATAGATATATATGTATGAATAACTGAATCATTTTGCTGTACACTTGAAGCTAACAACATTGTAAATCAAATATTTTAATCCAAAAAATAAAAAAATAAATGCAAACAAGAAAAATTCTTATTTTTTCGAAGATGAAAAATATTTTTCTTATTCTTGTTAAATGAATTCATTCTATGTGAGCTTGTGGTTTATATACCTTTGTGGTTGAGAGCTGGACACAACTGAAAGACTAAGCATGCAGCCAGTCATGGGATTAGTAAACATTTTCATGTTCATCTCTTTTTTTCGTATAACTTTCTTAGTAGTAGTTTCACTGAAACAGATATACTTACTACACAAATATGATCTTCATCCTCCCTTTTTTGCCTAGAGCACCTTCATAACTCAGGTGTAGACTTAATTGTGATTCAAGCTACTTTTAATTGGAGTAGATACTTTCAAATCGGTCACAATACTCTTTTTAAAACCAATTTTAGTGGAGGGAGAAAAACTCAAAACTTTTGTAAGATTGTGCCAAAGCAGAGTGTATATAACAGTGAGCCTGGGTAGGGGGATGGAGGAGAGTAAAGTGGCCACAAAGAATGTCAACACTGCACCAGTTTTCTGCGCCTGTCACCACATATTGGATTTAACAGAAAACCACTCCTAGAAGAAACACTTCCCAATAGCTTTCCTGTGGCTTTTTAAGGCTGCATGAATCCATATAATGTGATCAGAAAGATAATTTCAGGGGATGTGCTAAAAATACATGTGGGGCTCCTGTGTGACACCCATTTCACTAAGAAGCAAGCCAGGGAGCTGGCTGTCCGTGTTCTTTACCTTTTTCACAGTGAGGGCCGTAGAATCCATCAGGACATTCGCAGACCCGTCTTTCATTACAAAAGCCTCCATTTCTGCATCCTCCTGGGCACTCAGCTTCACCAAAGAGAAACAAGCTTTGTATAGACACTTTTCAAAACATAGTGAGTGAATTACAGGGAGCACAAGGAGTTTAGCGGTCACATTTTCCCCAGCACACCGATTGTAATCTATTGAATACCAATATTTCCACTTCATTCTCTCTACATCACTTGTACTTTCTTAAGTTTTCAGGAAAGTAAGACTTTGCTTCTCTCAATCCTACTTTCAACAGTTAAGGGGCTCGTGGAAGAAGGCAAAGCAAGCTTTATGTTCTTCCTTCATCTCACCTATCAATTTACTGCACTGGACTTTCAATTCACACTGAGATAGAACAATGGATATTGCCCTCCATATTCATTGTCAGAGTGGGTAATGACTTTTTGGTACATCCCTAGGGCACTGAAAGCCTCCAGAGCTAAAATTCTGTGCTGGAAGAGCTTATATCAGAATAGGGAAGGGGACAGGCCTTCCCTTTCCCTGGTTACCCGGGCTGTGGTGGGAGGTGACTTTGCCTGGCAGAGATTGCTGTTGAGATGGCAGTGACCTGTTTTCCATGAAAGTCAAAAGGATCAAGTGTTTGGCAGCATGTATGGGTAGTCGTAGTTGCTAGTGATGACTGGTGACCTTGCTATGAGGTTGAGGACTCCCAAGACTATACTGGAATAGGGAGAGAAAGAGGTGGAAGACAGAGCATTTTGAAGGGTACTGGAGTCCCTAAAATTTTGAGTGGGGTCAAAGTAGAGCAAGTCTGCTACTGCTAAGTCACTTAAGTTGTGTCCGACTCTGTGCAACCCCATAGACAGCAGCCCACCAGGCTCCCCCGTCCCTGGGATTCTCCAGGCAAGAACACTGGAGTGGGTTGCCATTTCCTTCTCCAATGCATGAAAGTGAAAAGTGAACGTGAAGTTGCTCAGTCATGTCCGACTCCTAGCGACCCCATGGACTGCAGCCTACCTGGCTCCTCCATCCATGGGATTTTCCAGGCAAGAGTACTGGAGTGGGGTGCCATTGCCTTCTCCGAGAACAAGTCTATCTTAGTACTATTACTGGACCCTGCACTTAGCAGCCCCTCCTCCCACTGGTGTGGTTATAATTATACAAAATAATTATCTAGCTAGCTAGCTACAATTTTTTTGTTCAAATCACACCTGGAAGTTTTATGTCTTCTCTAGAATCACCATCACTGATTACCTTGTTGACATGTTTTAAAGAAGATGGCATTTTGAGGTGTCTGCAGGATGGTATTGCCTTCAGAATTCATGACAATCACATTCACTTCAAATGCTGCCACTCCATCTTGTTTGCCGAGACATGGGAAACCAACCTGAACAACTAAAGAAAAAGAAGTATGGAGACACGGTTTATCTAGTTGATTCCAGTTTTACAGACACCTCAGTAAGACAGCAAAGAACAAAACAAAAATGTTCACATTCCGTTATTTGACATTCTTGTATCTCCACTAAAGTAAGAGCTATATTTTGATTATCTGGGCATTCTCCCCAGAACATATACATCATGCTGGGTAGAGAAAGAATTAATGACCCTCCTTAATTTGTACCCTACTTATATAAAACTGAAGATATTCTGTTCATAGTCTGAACTTGTACCATCTTGAAAAAAAGATGGTAAAATTTTCTCTGAAAAGTAAAGGTGCAAATAGGTAGCATAGATTAATTAATTAATTAGGAAAAGAAACTGTATGAGCATCTTTACCAGCCTCCATATAATTCAAAAAGAGCTAAAAATCAACATTCCAGAATCCATTAAATAAAGCTCTATAAGCAACACCCCTACTGGTTTATTTTTACTCTCTATGCTTGAAAGTGACAAAATATCTCCTTTGGAAATACACCACAACTCAGACTAGACCCTAGTCATTGGACCGAGTTAATGAAGTTAGTATTTCCTCAGGCTAATTGTCAATATTAAGAAGTATTCGTATCTCAGGGATTTAGAAGAGAGTTTGCTGTGGTGAAATAATCTCACAATAGACTTATAACTAATGGTTTAGGTTCCTAAACAGGAGCTCCTCCTTTTCAGTGAGATGAACAATCCCTTGGGGTGTCTAGGTGTGACTCAACAGAAAGTGGGAACTAAGAGTGTTGCTGTACAGAGGAGGAGAGAGGGCCACCAATTGTGAAGTACCCACAAGTCATTAGGTAGAAATGGGCTCAAGCCATTGGCTGAGAGGCTGACTACATAACATTTCTGAAATCTACAGGATTATCATCACATATCCACTGGGGAAAACTGATCCACTAGATTCTAGTTCTTCCTTATGAATAGAAGAAATATTACTAAGAGACATACGTATGAAATTGTTTCATTTTGTTTCTGTATGGCAGGTTATGGTTATTGCCAAGCTTGGGAAAATCATACCACGCCAAGAAAAATTCTTTCCCTTAAGAGTTTTTATAAAACTTCTTCCTAAGTTTATAAGAAGAAATGAGCTAGAAACTGATCTTCTCTTTTCCGTAAGGCACTGCACACCAGCTGGTCATAAAATCTTCTTAACATGCTTGGCAACCAAAAACCTACTCTCAAGGCTTTGGCATTGTCAGTGTTCATTACTGTGCCCTTCTCCAAATAACATGAATTTGTTTCCTGAATCTTGAGATCTGACCATTGCAAATAACCAGTTAAATGGGGAGGGGGGTTTGGGGGTGGGGACAGTTTAAAAGAACTAAAAAGAGAAAAAACCAAAATTGTTTCTGAAGTTCCAAAGTAAAATTGTCCCCATTGAAAACCTTGGTTGAATGAAATCTTATATATGAAAACGTAAATTTACAAAACACTAAAATCCATTGTAGGGATTTCCATTTCAAAAGGAGGTGGAGGAGCTGACAGGTAATTTCTTTCAATCATTAACGCTACAATGCATTTTCACTTTGTTCAGATATAAAGTGTTTTTCTCGTGACTCTTGCGCAGATGGGTAGGCCAATAATTGCCCTGAGGCATAAAAACATGGAAGAACCTAAAAGATAGAACTTTCAGAATCTTCCTTACCACATCTTTCAGGTTTATCTTTTTCTTGGACCTTACTGAGCCTCTACTTTGTAGCCCACCTAATTCTCTTCAAGGCACTTCAGAGTTTTTTTAGCTTTCAAAATCTTTGTATGGAAGAGAAGATCCTTGTATGCAAACTAATCTTCATTTCTATTTATCAGCATTGTCAAGTTGCAAAACATATCTTAGATATCAAATATCAAAACATGTCTTATAATATGTATAGGAAATTCCATTGAGAATAATTACTAGTTTGTCCATATTTCCAGATGTGCTAAAAGCAAACCATTTACAAATCTAAGTTATGACTACATGTCCACATGCTCCAGTCATCAGGGGGTCTTCTAGACAATTTGGAAGGTTCTCATGTAAATGTGTGATTAGTTAACATAGCCTCTAAGTTCAGTGTAGGTACCAAGATGCACAGAGTTCCCTGGCCTTAAATATGAGTGAGTGTCAGTCAATTAGTTGTATCTGACTCTTTGCCATCCCATGAAGTATAGCCCACCAGGCTCCTCTGTCCATGGAATTCTCCAGGCAAGAATACTGGAGTGGGTAGCCATTGTCTTCTGCAGGGGACCTTCCTGACCCAGGGACAGAACCCAGGTCTCCTGCATTGTAGGCAGATTCTTTACCATCTGAGCCATAATAGTCCCACCTAAACAATATGGCTCTGAGCAATTCCAGGGAAGAAAAATGAGGATATAAAGTCCAACAGAAAGAAAACATGCCATAAGTAACTTCTTTAGAGTTTTCAAGATGAATTTTTCCCTTTAAATGGATAAATACAAATTTGAGTCAATATACAAACAGTTCCCAGTGGCACTAGTGGTAAACAATCTGCCTGCCAACGCAGAAGAAGCAAGAGACTCAGGTTCGATCCCTGGGTCAGGAAGATGCCCTGGAGTAGGAAATGGCAGAGTTGGACACAACTGAGCACACACAGAGTTCATCCATTCAGTAAATAGTTACTGATGTTACCATGTGACACTGTTCTAAGCAGTGGGGGTGCTTTAGCAAACAAGACAAAAACCCCAGGCTTTTGTGGCACCGAGGTCTCAATGATTTATTTTGGAGATATTTTGTGACAGTTAAATATTTCAATCATTTAAAACATCTAGAAAAATAAAGCAAACATTGATACATGTTTAAAGCTACAGACTGGTTAGAATTCAAAGTAGCTGCAATGTTTGAGTCTGCAACTACTAGATTCTTTGGGTCTCAACTTTTATAACCTAAGTTCAATTTGCCTGTATTTTAACTTCACAACAGATGCATAAGTGTCTTCTGAGCATATTGTCTAATGCTTAAAAAGGATCAGGTGGAGAATTGCACTTGCTGTGATCCATTGATTTGGATGGATCACGTGGTTTAGTTAAACTTCTCAGGCCTCAGTCTCCTCCTTTAGCCATAAGACCAATAATACTACTACTAAAGTAGTTAAAAAAAATTTTTTTTTTGGTGTGGAAAGACCTGCCATTTGAAAGGTTAAAACTGTAATGTTACTGTTGACCATCAAACATGTCTTTCATTTTAAAAAGTCATTAAAAAAACTCACACATCTAGCATAGTTCTGCAAAATTATGCCAAATGCAAATAGAGGAAAATAAAGTCTTTTATATTTTTGATTAGGAAAACCTGAGGCAATCTTGGCAGAAAACTAAAGATGTGACATCTTCATCTTCTGAGTAAATCAAAGAAAAGAATTATTTTACCAATCTAAAATTATGCTCAATGAATATTAATATGAAGTATTTTCTATCTTCATCATGTAAAGATCTAATAAACTCTAGGTTTAAAATTCTGCTCATTTTATTTATATATTTGTAATATCAACCTGACAAATTCAACTTCCAGTGAAAGATGAACACATGAAAAATCCTCTCACCCTAGGTAAAAATATTTTTCCATATATATTCACCTCTTTTGATATAGGAGGCATGTAAACATAACTGTTATGTTAACCTCAGTACAGAATGATTTGAAAGGAACTAGGAAATAATGTTCAGAGGTTAGGAGATACATAGTTTATGAGTTTCAATAAATTCACTTTTAAAGTAAAAGTAGAAATTAAGGAAAGATGTATAAATTGCACTAATTACACTTGCCCACTTTTCAGTTTTGAAATGTGAAATAGAAATTTTATTCCTTTTCTGCAAATTCCACTTGTCCTGTTTTCTGTTTATAAATTTTACCTGTAAGACTGTTCAGGTAATAAGAATTATAATTGAACACCTTTTTAAACATATTTCAAAGAATTTTGCTTAGAAAACAAAATCTGACTTTAGTTAGCCTCATTTTCAGGGACTTGTATATAACCTGTGCTCAACTCAAAATAGATTTCTTTCAGTTCCCAAACACGTGGTGCATGTCTGCAGTACCTGACTCTGCACACCTATCCTGCTGCCTGTAATGTTCTTTCTCCTCTTTTCTGTCCCATGTTCTCCTGCTCACCTCTCAAAACCCAAATTAAACAGCACTTGTTCTCTGTAGGTTTCCCTAACATCCCCCGCCGCCGCCGATGACATCAGTTCACATATACCTCTGTATACAACTGCATTATAATCTAATGATTTGATTATGATTATGCACCCTTGCTAGGCTTCCCAGATGGCTCAGTGGTAAAGAATCCACCTGCCAATGCAGGAGATGCAGGTTTGATCCCTAGATCAGGAAGATCCCCTGGAGAAGGAAATGGCAACCCACTCCAGAATTCTTGCCTGGGAAATCCCATGGACAGAGAAGCCTGGTGGGCTACAGTCCATGGGGTCACAAAAGAGTCAGACATGACTGAGCCTCTAAACAACAACAAACAACAAATCCTTTGCTAAGAACGTGATTTTCAAAGGGAAGGACCGTATGGTATGTGTTTTTATAACCTCAGCACTTAGTACATTGTCACAAACTAGGCACTGACAGTAACAAAGATATACCTTATGGGAGACATCCATATACTTTACACAGACACACACTTGCACAAATACATGTGCACACCTGCACACATACACAGAAAGAGACAGAAATACCCCTTAGGCAGTGGGAGACAGAGTACAATATGAACAATGTGTACTCAGAAAAAACACACGCATAAAGAAAAAGACCTCAAAGGGAGAAACAGCACAGGCTGTCTATTTCCAAGGAATAACAGAAACGTGAAAGTTACCATGTGCTATTGCAGCAATAAGCCTATGAATAGAGAGCCACTTTTACCAAAAGCTAGATGGAAATGAGGTCAGATGTTGTGAATTCCAGTGCCTTCTAGGTTGTATAATCGAGACCAGGGTAAATTAGAACAACTCAGAAAAACTCAAGTAGATTGAACATAACTCACATGGCATTCAAGTACACACTGATGTGCCACCAACTGCACACAAACTAACTCTTCTATAGACATAAACAACAAACTTATTCTGATTAAATAGCTCTTCTACACTGAGACAGGCACAGTGCTCACACAGCCTCAGCCTTGGTCATGCAAGCCACTGCCTCCCAACAAAGGAAGAAATGAGAAAGGCAGGCTAGGCCAGAGCTCATCCTCAATATCACATGATTATATGCTGCTCCATGAATATAAATCATTCAACACAAGTAGTCATCCATGCTCCACGCTGTGCTGACAGCCATTCATTCTCCCAGCAATACTTACTGAGCATCTACTCTGGGCTTCACTTTCTGCTCAGAACAGGGGTCACTGAGAAGAAGATGGTCCTCCCAGCATTAACACCTATATGACAGTTCCTACTCATTGGATTCCTGATGGTCTTGGTTGAGAAACATTCCTGCTGCCTTGGTTTCATGGGATGACAGAGACAGAGTGTTCCAACAGGCCAAGCCTTGGCTTGATGGAAAATGTTTTTTGTTATCCAACTCAGGTATTTTACTGGACCATCCAGTTTGTATTTCCTCTTTTTGTTCCCTTCTGATGCCAGAAGGCAGGCACTTCCTAACTGTTAAAGATCAAGAGTTTTCTATTTCATGCAATGCTTAGGCACATAGGAGTCTGTAGGAGAAAAGAACACCTTAGCAGCTTGAAGATATTAAACAGACCAGCAGAGTAATGAATGCTACCTGGATGCTTAGGAGCAAGACACACTGATTTGATTACTTTTTAATAATTCAAGTTACCCTCATTGCTCAGGCTGGGGGTACTGAGCTTAATGAGGCAATGAATAATGCCCTGCAGTGGACTAAAATTCCCATAAACTTCCTGCACCTGCATTTCTGCAAAAAAAAATCCTACATCTGCTTCCAAAAACCTACTTTGGTCACCTCATGCGAAGAGCTGACTCATTGGAAAAGACTCTGATGCTGGGAGGGATTGAGGGCAGGAGGAGAAGGGAACGCCAGAGGATGAGATGGCTGGATGGCATCACTGACTCAATGGACTTGAGTCTGAGTGAACTCCGGGAGTTGGTGATGGACAGGGAGGCCTGGCGTGCTGTGATTCATGGGGTCGCAAAGAGTCGGACACGACTGAGCGACTGAACTGACCTGAACTGAAGGAGGGGAGGTTATCTGTGTAAAGTGTATGTGTGTGTGCATGCATACACATGCATGAGTCGCCTCATCCCAGAAGGTTTGTTCTTTTTAGTCTCACCTTGTCTAATGCATCATCCACTTTCCCCTCTACATTTGATTTATAAAGATTCTAAATTATCAGTAAATGATGTTTTCTCTAAATGTAACCGATTGAAATATATATTCAAAACCTTACAGTTTCAACATCCCAAGAAGTAGATTTTCAGTAAGCTTTTTTTTTTTTTCCAGCAGACACAAAAAATTAATAAAGCTGGGAAGATTTTGGAGACAAGCATTTGATTAGAAATCCAAAGATACAAGATTAATTTAAGTTGAGCAGGTGTCACTGTGCAATTAATTTAATTAATGCATTTTCAAAGGGTTAAATGAGTTTGCAGTTCTTTAATAACAGAAAAAGATGCAGGAAAAATTCAAAAATATAAAATGGAAATTGAGAGACATGTTGTATATATTTCTTATTCCTGATCACTTCTTAAAAGATCAAAAAATATCAAGAAAAATTTTATAGAAAATTATCTTTGACCAAAAAAGAACATCAACTGACATGGCACAAAACTGAGTAACGCCCTATTCTAAGAATTTGGTGGTCATATTCTAAGAACTTTCTTGTCTCCATGATGCAGCGGTATGCAATAGTACAAGCACGATCATCTGAGCAGAATTGGGGTTTTCCTGTATTTGGAAAGGGATATTCACATCCTTGGGGCTATAAACCTCAGGTGAGTGTATCTCCGGAACCCATGGCCTTTTCCTTCATGGGAACTTCCATCTTGATTGGAAGCAAATCCTCTGAGAGGGCTGTGAGTCATAGCAGCAGCATTGTGATGACCCACGAGAAACTCAGATTCACTCTTCCTGTCTATACTCACATGGGCGCCTATGCCAGAAAATTAGAAAAACTCTGTGCTTATTTAATCCCCAACTCTTACAGTGCTGGGATTCATCAATACAGATACATTTGGAAGTAGTAGATAATCACAACCTGAAAATGGACTCTGTAAGGGTGCCTGATTTCCTGTTTCACCAATTTAAATGAGCTCCCTAGGGAGGAAACCATAGACAAAATGAAAGGGCAACCTATGGACTAGGAGACAATATTCACAAATGATGACTGACAAGAGGTTCATCTCCAAAATATGCAAAAGGTTCATACAGCTCAATATCAAAAAAACGAACAACCCAATCAGAAAATAGGCAGAAGATCCAAACAGATATTTCTCCAAAGAAGAGATACAAACAGCCAACAGGCACATGAAAAGATGCTCAGCATCACTAATTATTAGAGAAACACAAATCAAAACTATACCACCTCACATTGGTCAGAATGGTCATCATTAAAAAGTCTACAAATAATGAATGCGATCCATCACAAATGAAAAGATAGTTTTGACCACACAGGATTTTAACCCTCCTCAAAAAAAAAAAAATAAAACATAAATGATAAGTTGAAAAAAACTACAAATACTTTACAGTGATGCCGGGAGCCAGCGTGAGGAACTCCGCCTGTGGCAAAGGTCATGAGGAAGGAGGCTCGGCATACACAAAGGTGGGATTGAGCCTCAGGAGTCCCCCTGGCAATTCTCGAGCATCTACCCCCAAAACCAGAGTCTGCCTACTTTACTGCTTTGTGCTCTCACCTACACCTCTGACTTTATGGGGAACTGTCCCCCACCACCTCTCTCTCTCTGAAAAAGAGTTAACTTACAGCTCCAGTTAATAAAGTTCCTGGACGTGACAAGAGTGTTTTAGTTCACAAACTCCTTTGGAAGTTCTCTAGCCTGCCTGAACAGGTTCTTCCGGCCACAGGCTGTGATTGTTCACAGCCTCCCAATCGTGAGAGGCACGAGATGTTCTAAACTTTCTAAATACAGATTCCTTTGAGCAGTTAGAAGATTATTAGTATAGTATAGTGGGTTGATTAGAAATTATATTGGTGAAGGGTTTTCATTTATTGGGCCAATGTCTGCTGCTAAGTTTCCATATCCCTTACCTACTGTGTCCCTGGGAGTGTATTGATTAATATAGTTGGTGTATAGGAATGTAAGTAGTAGCTCTAATGTTTGTAACCTTGGACCCTTGAGTTAATTCTTTTCTTGTTACAGCCCACCACATTTTTGCCCTATAGGAATGCAACTTTATCTAATGCTTTCAGAGGGTGGCGCCTGACTTTAGAATAATCACCTTTAGAGAAAAATAAGTTTTCTGAAGAAAGGGTCATAAAATGTTAACAGGCCTCCTGGCCAGAAGATGATGTAAATCACCTAAACTTTTGCATATGATAAGTTTGTAGGAAGAAAGCCAGGCTTCGATAAGGATCAAGGACTGCTGACCTTGCATGACTCTACCCCTCCCCCCATTATCCTCTATGCACAACTTAAGGTATAAAAACTACTTTGGAAAATAAAGTGCGGGCCTTGCTCACCGAAGCTTGGTCTCCCCATGTTGTTCTTTCTCTCACCTTCTGGCTGAATTCACATCTGGAGCATGGAGGCTCGCCAAGCCTACTAATTTTGCCTGGACTTCTAAGATCTGACCGGGGAGGCCTTAGTGTCTCCTCTACTTCGGGAGAATGGGAGGACACCTGCAAACTCCTTGTCTTGGAGTTTTATTGGTTTTCCACGTAAACCAAGTTATTCAGCCTCTTTTCTCCACTGAATTTTTTCACTGAGCTATCCCTATTTAACCACTCTTTATATCTCTAATTAACACTTAATTAAGCTATTGTCTCCTGATCACCGACGTCGTCTCCCCTTCGAATTCCCTGGATCTACCGGAGCTGGACCCTGGCACAGTGAGCTTTGCAAATTAATGAAAAGAACCACAAAAAATGAGCACAATGTACAGACATTTTACATTGTCTAATACAAGAAAATAGTCTCCTACCTCAATAGGCATTTAAAAAATCAAATTAAAAGAACATTGAGAAACCACTTTTCACTTTTTAAGCCAGCTAAACAGCTAACATGATTAATAACCCATGTTGATGAGACTGCAATAAGTCAGGCTGTCTGCCACACTGGTAGCCAAGGTACCAATGGGTGCAATCTTTGCAGAAAGTAATTTGGGATTTTGGCAATTTGTTCCAAGAGCCTTATAAAAAGTTCAAGTTCATATCTTTTGACACGATAATTTTACCTCTAAGAAACTATTTTAAAAAAATAATGAGAACTCACTGTTTGAAGATGACATGATCCTCTACATAGAACACCCTAAAGACTCCACCAGAAAATTACTAGAATTAATCAATGAATATAGTAAAGTTGCAGGATATAAAATCAACACACAGAAATCCCTTGCATTCCTATACACTAATAATGAGAAAACAGAAAGAGAAATTAAGGAAACAATTCCATTCACCATTGCAACGGAAAGAATAAAATACTTAGGAATATATCTACCTAAAGAAACTAAAGACCTATATATAGAAAACTATAAAACACTGGTGAAAGAAATCAAAGAGGACACTAATAGATGGAGAAATATACCATGTTCATGGATTGGAAGAATCAATATAGTGAAAATGAGTATATTACCCAAAGCAATTTATAGATTCAATGCAATCCCTATCAAGCTACCAAACGTATTCTTCACAGAGCTAGAACAAATAATTTCACAATTTGTATGGAAATACAAAAAACCTCGAATAGCCAAAGCGATCTTGAGAAAGAAGAATGGAACTGGAGGAATCAACCTGCCTGACTTCAGGCTCTACTACAAAGCCACAGTCATCAAGACAGTATGGTACTGGCACAAAGACAGAAATATAGATCAATGGAACAAAATAGAGAGCCCAGAGATAAATCCATGCACATATGGACACCTTATCTTTGACAAAGGAGGCAAGAATATACAATGGATTAAAGACAATCTCTTTAACAAGTGGTGCTGGGAAATCTGGTCAACCACTTGTAAAAGAATGAAACTAGAACACTTTCTAACACCATACACAAAAATAAACTCAAAATGGATTAAAGATCTCAACGTAAGACCAGAAACTATAAAACTCCTAGAGGAGAACATAGGCAAAACACTCTCCAACATACATCACAGCAGGATCCTCTATGACCCACCTCCCAGAATATTGGAAATAAAAGCAAAAATAAACAAGTGGGACCTAATTAAACTTAAAAGCTTCTGCACAACAAAGGAAACTATAAGCAAGGTGAAAAGACAGCCTTCAGAATGGGAGAAAATAATAGCAAATGAAGCAACAGACAAACAACTAATCTTAAAAATCTACAAGCAACTCCTACAGCTGAATTCCAGAAAAATAAATGACCCAATCAAAAAATGGGCCAAAGAACTAAATAGACATTTTTCCAAAGAAGACATACAGATGGCTAACAAACACATGAAAAGATGCTCAACATCACTCATTATCAGAGAAATGCAAATCAAAACCACTATGAGGTACCATTTCACACCAGTCAGAATGGCTGCGATCCAAAAGTCTACAAATAATAAATGCTGGAGAGGGTGTGGAGAAAAGGGAACTCTCTTACACTGTTGGTGGGAATGCAAACTAGTACAGCCACTATGGAGAACAGTGTGGAGATTCCTTTAAAAACTGGAAATAGAACTGCCTTATGATCCAGCAATCCCACTGCTGGGCATACACACTGAGGAAACCAGAAGGGAAAGAGACATGTGTACCCCAGTGTTCATCGCAGCACTGTTTATAACAGCCAGGACATGGAAGGCAACCTAGATGCCCATCAACAGATGAATGGATAAAGAAAGCTGTGGTACATATACACAATGGAGTATTACTCAGCCATTAAAAAGAATACATTTGAATCAGTTCTAATGAGGTGGATGAAACTGGAGCCTATTATACAGAGTGAAGTAAGCCAGAAAGAAAAACACCAATACAGTATACTAACGCATATATATGGAATTTAGAAAGATGGTAACAGTAACCCTGTATACGAGACAGCAAGAGAGACACTGATGTATAGAACAGTCTTTTGGACTCTGTGGGAGAGGGAGAGGGTGGGATGATTTGGGAGAATGGCATTGAAATATGTATAATATCATATATGAAACGAGTCGCCAGTCCAGGTTCGATGCAGGATACTGGATGCTTGGGGCTGGTGCACTGGGACAACCCAGAAGGATGGTATGGGGAGGGAGGAGGGAGGAGGGTTCAGGATGGGGAACACATGTATACCTGTGGCAGATTCATTTTGATATATGGCAAAACCAATATAATATCATAAAGTTAAATAAAATAAAATTAAAAATATATTTTTTTCAAAAAAAAAAATAATGCGATGAACTTTAAGATTCTGCTACACACAGTAATCCAACAAGTGTTTTTTGAATGCCCATTCTGTGCAGGGCCTTATATTGACAGTCGTGGTGTATTGACCATCTATTACTTTAAAAAAGAATGGTTACTGTGATATTTTTAGTATGCAAACCCTAAAAACAATCTACATAACATACAATAAGGGAACATAAATTATGGTATGTTCATAAAATAGAATATTATAAGCACATTAAGAACTTTCGGAAAAATCTGCAATGACATGGGAAAATGCTTATGTTAAAATGTTAAAAGCCAGAAAAACATCATGTAAAAACAATATATAATATTACTACAATTATGTAAAAAAAAATAGACTCAAGGCAGAAGGAAATATTGGAACATGTTAACATAAGAGATCTCTGTATTTTTCTAAAAGTCATAAAACCTGGGCTCTAGTTTCAGCTCTGCCACTTACTACTAATATATGACTTTGGGAAAGTCAGTTAAACCTCACAAGCCTCGATTTTCTAATTTTTAAAATGGAGATGTAATTTAAGCCTTGACTCTCTCCCAGAACATGAATTAGATAATGTAAGAATTGGTGCTTTGTAAGCTGAAAAGTTCTAAATACCTAACTGCATACTATACTTTCTAAGCAAAGAAGGATGATTAGGTCTGAAAGACTGAACCCTTTTCTCCCACTTTTGCATTTCTCTTCTCTACTTCGAATTCCTATTTAATACAATGTTCATTTAGGGGAAATTTTTCTTGATTTATCCCATTCCCTCTCAATCACTTAGTTTGTATCTTTGCCACACTTATATGCATTACATTAATTAGCACTTGTTGGCCAAGTATATTTCATACAATGACTTTCTTTTTTTAATCTGAAATCATTTATGAACTGAATTTTTAGGAAATTCTAAAACTTCCATTTCTTCACGCCTATCCTAATCTTTTGTCCAAAGGAAATTGGGACATAACAACTGATTTGCCCTAAAATCAATAGCTGTCTTCAAGAAAACATCCTGTAATCTCTCTGATGGATGACATTTGGATCTAAAATAGTATTCCCACCACTATTATATTTTAAGCATAAACCTTTCTCTGAGGCAAAGACCACCCACCTGATGCCTTGTGAGGCACTGTTCCCAGAAGAGGGACATTGACAGTTGGGTCTGCCATGATGCCTTTATCCAAGGAGCGCAAGGACAGGAATTCATAGAAGTATTCTGCCTACAACAAAAGGCATTGACAATCAGTACCATGGAAACCACAGAGAGTGGGAAGGCACTTCTCAATTCATCATCCCTCTGATGGAATACTGACATTTTTCACCATCGGAATTCTGGAACACACGACACCTATAATATTGTATAGGCGTAACTCTCTCTTCTGCGTTTTAGAACTCTAGAATTAGACTGCTTGGAGAGAAGCAAACATTAATAACACATATCCAAGATATTTACAAGGTAGCCTTTTAGCTTAAAAGGATTGAGAAAAATGCTCTGAAGGAAATAGTTGATGTCAAAACAATCTTCAACTAGCCCTTATAAAATCCATCTGTTTCTTGGGTCATTCTTTAATTCTTTTCAAATGTGAAGTGACTTTTTTGATCAGAATTTGGAAAGACATAATAAACAAGTGATAACAAAAGCAAAAACCTAAGTGCAAAAGAAGATATGGAAGTCCAAAATTTAATGATCTTGGTGTTAACATTTATTTTTCAGTATCATTTCCTTTGGAAGGTTTATATAATCTTGGTGTTAACATGTATTTTTCAGTATCATTTCCTTTGGAAGGTTTATATAATATCTCAATTTAATTATGGAGAGAAAAAGTCTAAAAATGTAAAAACCACCTCTGCAATATGACAATAAGCCATAAAACTTTACATTGTAAACATTTTCACTTTCCCACTGAATCTAGTTGAGAAGTTGATTCTTGTTACTTGAATGGCCACGAACTACTGATAGTAGTAATGTATAATCTCACTGTAGAGCTTTGATGCTTAACTGATTCTCATCTGGGTTATTAAAGGGACTTGTAATGGAAACAATGTGTTCTTGCTTAGGAATAAAGAACAATCAATAAATCATACAGATACCAAAATAAAAGTTAGGCAGACTAAGTGGTTCTGCAGTTATCTGCAGAGATATCCAGAATTTGGATCGGTTAATTAAGCTGATTACATAAACATGGGCTAGGAAGAGGTTTTAAAAATACAGCCTTTCTTACATGCAGTATAAAAAATTTACATGCATTATAAAATTTATTTTCCAACATGGAAGATATAAGAGATACATGGTAGACTGATACACCTTTCTGCTTTAAGTCACAATATCAATGTATTAGGCATTAAGAACTTCATGAGTAAAATAATGTAAAAGGTTAATCTTAGAAGGTAATCTGTAGGGATACTGTCACACCTGTCTCAAGCTGAAAAGCACTTCAAGGTTTTACCAGGTCAAAAAGAGCACCTTCATTAACCAAAATTCCACTGCAACTGTTTCTTTGACTTGTGGCAATGGTTCCATAAGACCACTGTGAAGGGTTTCCTGGGTGGGTAAAAATGTTGTGTGAATTAATTTTAATAAATTCATTCATTAGGAGGGCCTTGAGGATAAAGAGTCATCAAGAGTTAATTCCTACCCTGTTTAAGGGAAGGCAGAGAATTGCAAGAAGTCTGATGAAAGGAGTATCATCAGGAAAGGTCATTCAATTGAATGAATCCCTTTGAAAGCAAGAACATTAATTATGTCCCTTCAAGAAAACCAATGATTATTAAAAGTGAGCTACATCTTAGATGGCATTTCATGAATTCAAGTGTTTTAAATGACTTCTACAAGCTGTACTTCCCTCTACACTTTACTAGATAATATTTATCATTTCACATTTTGTTCTAAAACATATCTTGGTTGGCATTATAAAGGATTTGGTGCTGTATGCCTTTATAGTTAGTAACTTTTGGTTATTTATATTACCAAATACAGTAATAATAACTAGCAACAATAAAACATCACTCACGAATGGCATACTACAAGCCAAGACTTACTCGAAATATTTGTATTTGTAGTACATTTAACATTGGAAAAGGGTTGAGTGAACAGAGTGCAAATATGTTGAAAATAAAACAATTCAGTTTTATTGAAAATAAAACAGTTTGAAGCTATATTGCTTCAAATACCGCATGTTATCATTTGTTGCTCCATAATTATACCTTTGAGCTTTATCACATTATACACTAAATCTATGTTTATGTGGATGATATATTTTAAAATCGCATTTATAAAAACAAATGTAATTTCAGCAAGTTTTAAAAATTATTTTTTGGGTTAATAAGAAAAAGGATGAAAGACGAGAGATGAAGATTAAAGAGAATGACTGCATAGGATTGATGATAACTGATTTTTTGCCTTTTCTCTCTCTCCCAAATTTTCTACATATGGTTCCATGCCTTTCATAGTGAAATAAATACACTAATTTAACAACAGACATAAATCATATACCCTGCTTTCAGTTCTGTGTGGCTGATAATCACCGGCTCTACTTGTATAAATCTCTGATCATAGACGAAATATTCTTCTTAGGCTTCTATTTAGCATGGCTGTGCTCAGGTAACAATGTATTCAAATCTCTTGCTCTTCTTCCTGAAACTGTGCTTCAAGAAAACAACACTCAGTATCTAAGCAGCTTCTAAATGTCTCTTTCAGAAGCTTTTGATGATGTTCACCCAATGTGGGACAGAAAGAATTTCACCCAGTCCAAAAACGTAACTTCATAGAACCTTTGGGTCTCCTGTTATTATCGTTTCATAACAAACAAACAAACACAACCTTTGCCAGTTTCTTTTTAATTTTTTTTCAAAATTATCATTTGGCATGCTTCAAGTCTTAGTTATGGCATGTGGGGTCTTCATTGCATCCTGCAGGATCTTTCCCCGTGGCCTGTGGTCTCTCTTGTTGTGATGGGCAGGCTCAGTAGTCGCAGCACGTGGGATCTAGAACATACAGGCTCTGTAGTTGTGGCACACAGGCTTAGTTGCCCTGTGGTGTGTGGGATTTTAGTTCCCTGACCAGGGATTGAACCCGAGACCCCTGTATTGCAAGGCAGACTGCTAACCACTGGACTGCCAGGAAAGTCCCTCCTGTTGCTGTTTTTCAGTATGATCATGTAAGGTGGGTTGGGAAGCATGAATGTGCTATATTCAGTCCCAGAGAGTTTATAATTTGCGTTGGCATGACCTCACTGCAGGATGTAGCTGGGTTTAATGAACTCATCTGGCCAACCAATACTCTGATCTTATCAATCACAAATTTCACAGTAGGGTGACCCTTTGATTTCTCTGAGAATCAGTAAACATCATGGCTTTTCTGCTACAATCCTAAGACTGTATCATAAAGCAGGAACTGGTTAAAATGGCTTCTTCTTTGGATTTTATCAGCAAAAGACAGTTGCCAGAGAAACCCATTTTTATTTGTTTGGCTTTCTTTTTAGAGATATTGATGCTCTAATCTCTAAAATAAACAATTTTCTTCATATATGGTATATTTGTTTTTAAAAGAAGTTTATGTCCACTGCCTTCTTAAAAACTCTAAGTTGAAAATCACTTAGAAATTGACCAATTCTTTGTCTGATAGTGAAACAGACTTCTTTCAAAGTTTCACTGTCATTATAAAGCAATCTATCCAAACCATCAATACCATATAAATGTTTTTACAAATAAATCATCATCACCATGAAGTAGAGATGAAATAAATTCCTCATTTAAATTAAGGACTTAAACACTCCCCTCAAAGTCATAGAGAATGGTTGATGAAATAAGTGATAGATTTATTAATGTTATAACTCCTAGATAGGACTTTCTGCTTTTACTTTATTTATAATATAATAACTATTCTTAGTCCCAAACTCTCTCCTGGAAAAACTTATTTGGGGGCAAATAAAACCTAAATTCTATGCCAAAGGGAACAGAGAGCTAGCTTTAAAGTTTGGGAACAAGTCTTACAAATTTCAGATTTATTACTAAGATAAAAGGAGCCCAGAGTATGAACTGTAATAGGGAGGTACTATGCTGGAGAGCATAAAACCTCTATTAGGAAAAAGTACATTTTGTTACACTCAGTGACACTAGTGGAAACTCAGGTAGAGGTAACCAGGGTGCTTATTTAGGAATCACATGAAAAGATTGCCTTGTACTCAAACAAAGAATGGGTCTATTCAGAAGAATAATTCACTTCTAAATTAAGTTGCTGAGAAATCTTGCTGGCCTGGTTCGCCACACAGTAAATTTTCTTTTCATACAGAAGTATAAAAGACACCCAAATATTATCAAGGAAGGAGTGCTGGAGCCCATTTAACTTGCTTCCAAGCAACTTGGCTGAATATTCAGGTTGTTCCTTCCAGAAGAGATGAAGACATCATTTAAAATACAAATGGGACAACTCAGAAGGCCTTCAGTCTGGCACTCTTTTTTGAGTAGACATAGAGAAAGGAAGCAGAGAATTGCATTAACCATTGGAGGGAATGGAGAGAATCCAGTATTTCTTTTTTACCTTTGAAGTTCTGAGTTTATGGTGTACACTTAATCTAATAAGCACAATAATTGCAGGAACCTCTGAGTTAAGAATCAAAGGTTCTTCATAAAACCATGGTTCTCAAACCCCTTTCAACTTCACGTATTATGATGTTGGCCTAAGCATTCACGGGAAAATACTAAAACAGTAAAGACATCGTATCTGCCCCCCCTAAAATTTTAAGTAATTCAAAAATATAGAATATAGTGCTGTAAAGTTTGCAATTTTACAAATAATTTTTACTAAGTGTTTACTATACTCCAGTCACCGTTCATTTAATTCTCACAAAAACCTACTACTATTATAGCATTCAAGTATGTTCCGATTAGCCAGGCCCTGAGCGTGAGAATTACTAAAGGAATATAAAATAGCTCCTATACAGTATGTGAAAGGCAAGAAGAAATCTACTAAAATAAGAAAGGAAAATAGTTCAATGTTGAAGTTCCAAACAAAACGAATAAGCATGCCTAATGCTTCAAATAATCTGACGCCTGAATGTCTAGACCCCAAAATTGCCAGATCTCGCATTCTTCCTCAGCATTCTTCTTGTCACCTCTCTGCAAAATTTCATCCTTCAAATTCACAACTCGTTGTCCCTGGATTCTGTGACAGTCTGCTGATTCTTCTCCCACATCTTGCTTTTCCTGCATTTCCTTATTAAGGCTCCTGTCAGCTCAAAATCTCGGAAAAATCATTAGGACCCAAGCCTCAGCTCTTCAATCTTTATATTCTGCCATAAAACTCCTGCACTTTCACAGACTGAACTTTTTGCTCCTGAGCAACGAGCTGCGCGGTGTGAATAGTTCACAGCACCTCATGGCCGTGCTTGGGCACACAGAGCCTCATTCATCACCTGCCCAAAACAGCTTCCCCACCTGATTTCTTAATTTCTGTTGACAGAATTATTATTTTTTCATGACAAAGGTACTGAACCTCAGAGTTGTCATTTCTTGCCTCTTCCGATAGCCAGACACCAAAATCTTATCGTTTGTCTCTCCATAATCTCTTTTGAGTCTGTCTCTTCCATTCCCATTGCTTCCATCTTAACTCAGACTTTATTTCCTCAAGGTGGCATTACTGTAAAATTTCTGAAATATCCTCCCTCCCTGCCTCTTTAATGCCATAACAAAAACTAATATATCTAACTGAAACATCTCTTTTTTTTAACATCACTTTCTTATTAAAGTTGGAGAAGGCAATGGCACCCCACTCCAGTACTCTTGCCTGGAAAATCCCATGGATGGAGGAGCCTGGTAGGCTGCAGTGCATGGGGTCGCGAAGAGTCGGACACGACTGAGCAACTTCCCTTTCCCTTTTATTAAAGTATAATTTACAATATTGTGTTGTCTTCAGGTGTATCATATAGTGATTCAGTATTTTTGAAGATTATATTCCATAATAGGCTATTACAAGATAGTGGGTATAATTATCAGTGCTATCCAGTATATCTTTGTTGCTCATCTATTTTATATAGATTTATATTTCTTAATTCTATACTCCTAATTTTTTCTTGGGGATGGTCTTGATCCCTGTCTCCTGTACAATGTCACGAACCTCCATCCATAGTTCATCAGGCATTCTATCAGATCTAGTCCCTTAAATCTATTTCTCACTTCCACCGTATAATCATAAGGGATTTGATTGAGATCATACCTGAATTATCTAGTGGTCTTCCCCACTTTCTTCAATTTAAGTCTGAATTTTGGCAATAAGGAGTTCATGATCTGACTATGCCAAAGCCTTTGACTGTGTGGATCACAATAAATTGTGGAAAATTCTGAAAGAGATGGGAATACCAGACCACCTGACCTGCCTCTTGAGAAACCTATATGCAGGTCAGGAAGGAACAGTTAGAACTGGACATGGAACAACAGAGTGGTTCCAAATAGGAAAAGGAGTATGTCAAGGCTGTATATTGTCACCCTGCTTATTTAACTTACATGCAGAGTACATCATGAGAAATGCTGGTCTGGAGGAAGCACAAGCTGGAATCAGGATTGCCAGGAGAAATATCAATAACCTCAGATAGGCAGATGACACCACCCTTCATGGCAGAAAGTAAAGAGCTAAAGAGCCTCTTGATGAAAGTGAAAGAGGAGAGTGAAAAAGTTGGCTTAAAACTCAACATTCAGAAAACTAAGATCATGGCATCTGGTCCCATCACTTCATGGCAAATAGACGTGGAAACAGTGGCTGACTTTATTTTTGGGGCTCCAAAATCACTGCAGATGGTGACTGCAGCCATGAAATTAAAAGACGCTTACTCCTTGGAAGGAAAGTTATGACCAACCTAGACAGCATATTAAAAAGCAGAGACATTACTTTGCCAACAAAGGTCCGTCTAGTCAAGGCTATGGTTTTTCCAGTGGTCATATATAGATGTGAGAGTTGGACTGTGAAGAAAGCTGAGCACAGAAGAATTGATGCTTTTGAACTGTGGTGTTGGAGAAGACTCTTGAGAGTCCCCTGGACTGTAAGGAGATCCAACCAGTCCATCCTAAAGGAAATCAGACCTGGGTGTTCATTGGAAGGATTGATGCTGAAGCTCAAACTCCAATACTTTGGCCACCTGATGCAAAGAGCTGACTCATTTGAAAAGACCCTGATGTTGGGAAAGATTGCAGGCAGGAGGAGAAGGGGATGACAGAGGATGAGATGGCTGGATGGCATCACCGACTCAGTGGACATGAATTTGGGTAAACTCCGGGAGTTGGTGATGGACAGGGAGGCCTGGAGTGCTGCGGTTCATGGGGTTACAGGGAGTCAGACACAACTGAGCGACTGAACTGAACTGAAACTCCTAATTTGCCTTTCCCTAATCCCCTCTGCCTTTTAGTAATCACAAGTTTGTTTTCCCTATCTGTGAGTCTGTTTCGGTTTTGGACATAAATTTTCCCTGATGGCTCAGATGGTAAAGAATCCACATACAATACAGGAAACCTGAATTTGATCCCTGGGTTGGGAAGATCCTCTGGAGAAGGGAATGGCAACCCACCCCAGTATTCTTGCCTGGAGAATTCTATGGACAGAGGAGGCGAGGGCTACAGTCCACGAGGTCACAAAGAGTTAGACATGACTGAGTGATTAACACTTACTTGTATTATTTTTTCAGATTCCACATATAAGTGGTATCATATAGCATTTTTCTTTTCTTCTCACTTCACTAAGCATAACATTCTCTAGATCCATCCATGTTGCTGCAGATGGCAGTAGCTCTTTCTTTTTTATGGTGGAGTAATATTCCATTGTGTTAGTTGCTCAGTTGTGTCTGACTCTTTGTGACCCCCATGAACTGTAGCCTGCCAGGCTCCTCTGTCTGTGGAATTCTCCAGGCAAGAATACTGAGGTGGGTCAGCCATTGCCTTCTTCAGGGGATCTTCTCGACCCAGGGATCAAACCCAGGGATCAAACCCAGGTCTCCTGCATTGCAGGCAGATTCTTTACCATCTGAGCCACCAAGGAAGCCCTGGATTTAGAAAAGGCAGAGGAACCAGAGATCAAGTTGTCAATATCTGTTGGATCTTAGAAAAAGCAAGGGAATTCCAGAAAAATATCTGCTTCATTGACTATACTAAAGCCTTTGACTATGTGGATCACAACAAACTGTGGAATACTCTTCCACTGGGAATACCAGACCACCTTACCTGTCTTCTGTGAAAGCTGTATGCAAGTCAAGAAGCAACATTTAGAACTGGACATGGAACAATGGACTGTTTCAAAATTGGGAAAGGAGTACATCAAGGCTGTATATTGTCATCCTGCTTATTTAACTTCTATACAGAGTACATCATGTGAAATGCCAGGCTGGAGAAATCACAAGTTAGTATCAAAATTGCCAGAAGAAATACCAACAATCTCAGATATGCAGATGATACCACTCTAATGGCAGAAAGTGAAGAGGAACTAAAAAGCTGTTGTTGAACGTGAAAGAGGAGAGTGAAAACCTGGCTTAAAACTCAACATCAAAAAACAAAGATTATGGAATCTGGTCCCATCACTTCACAGTAAATAGATAGGGAAAAATGGAAACAGTGACAGACTTTATTTTCTTGGGCTCCAAAATCACTGTGGACAGAGACAGCAGCCAGGAAATTAAAAGATGCTTGCTCCTTGGAAGAAAAGCTAAGACAAACCTAGAGAATGTATTAAAAAGCAGAGACATCATTTTGCCAACAAAGGTCTGTATAGTCAAAGCTACAATTTTACCAGTAGTCTTGTACAGATGTGAGGGTCAGACCATAAGGAAGGCTGAGCACTAAAGAAGTGATGCTTTCAAACCGTGCTGCTGGAGAAGACTCTTGATAGCAAGAGTCCCTTGGATAGCAAGGAGATCAAACCAGTCAATCCTAAAGGAAATCAATCCTGAATATTCATTGGAAGGACTGATGCTGAAGCTAAAGTTCAAATACTTTGGCCTCCTTATGAGAAGAGCAGATTCACTGGTAAGGAGCTTGATGCTGGGAAAGATTGAGGGCAGGCGGAGAAGGGGGTGACAGAGGACGAGATGGTGGGATGGCATCACCGAGTCAATGGACATGCTGCTGCTGCTGCTGCTAAGTCGCTTCAGTCGTGTCCGACCCTGTGCGACCCCATAGACAGCAGCCCACCAGGCTCCTCTGTCCCTGGGATTCTCCAGGCAAGAATACTGGAGTGGGTTGCCATTTCCTTCTCCAGTGCATGAGAGTGAAAAGTAAAAGTGAAGTTGCTCAGTCGTGTCTGACTCTTTGCGACCCCATGGACTGTAGCCTACCAGGCTCCTCTGTCCATGGGATTTTCTAGGCAAGAGTACTGGAGTGGGGTGCCATTGCCTTCTCCAGTCAATGGACATGAGTTTGGACAAACTCTGGGAAATGGTGAAGGACAGGGAATCCTGCCGTGCTGCAGTCCATGGGGTCACAAAGAGTCAGATGTGACTGAGCGACTGAATGACAACAGTATTCCGTTGTATGTATGTACCACATCTTTATTTACTCCTCTGCTGGACATCTAGGTTACTTTCATGTCCTGGCTATTGTAAACAGTGCTGCTATGAACACAGGGGTGCATGTATCTTTTTGACCTAGTATCACTTTTGTCACATCACCATTCCCCTGTTTCTCCTTATCTCCAGGATAAGGCCTTTAGCCTGTTTGAATGCTCTCCAAAATTTGGCTCCATGTTTCTCTTATTTTTTAATATTCCTCAACAGGGACATGCTGCTGGAGCTCAACTGGCCTACTTTGAACATACCAGAGCCATGCCTGTATTCCAGTGTTTTCACTTACACTGACTCGCGTGTGTGTGTGTGTGTGTGTGCGCTAAGTTGCTTCAGTCGTGTCTGACTCTTTGCAAGTCAGACTGTAGCCCACCAGGCTCCTCTAACTGTAGGACTTCCCAGGCAAGAATACTGGAGTGGTTGCCATGCTCTTCTCCAGAGGATCTTCCTGACCCAGGGATCAAGCCTGCGTCTCCTGCAGCTCCTGCACTGCAGGTGGATTCTTTACTGCTGAGCCACTGGGAAGCCCATACTGACCTGTGATAGGACTTAAACCAATTTGGCCCTTAAACATGTACCACCATATATTATTAAGAAATTTTTCACATGGGTATATCATGTATTCTCATGTACATCTTGGATTCTTTGTGTTAAGAATGGGATTACATTTTTTTTCCGGCACTCTACTGGAGATTCACTCAGCCTTTAAATATTTGCTGAATGAATGAATGACCTACCAGGAAGCATTCAGATGTGTAAGCCCAGTGCATCCAGAACACTCTGTTGTGGTGAAGTGGCATTAGCCTCTGATTCTACTGACAAGCAGCAGCTTCTCTGTTTTGGCAATTGGTAAATTACTTTTACGGGTCAGAAGAGTCTCTTTTATTTTGCTGTCTGGCCAGTCACCCCAGCATACATAGAGAATAGTGAAGGTTTTGGAAGAAAAGATCAAACAAACATTGACATTTGATAGCCAGCCAGTCTGGGCATAGTTTGTAACTGTTTCATGCTTGTTTAGGGACAAAACCTTGGCAATCAGGCTCCCAGAAAGAATACAAGCAAATAATATAAACAAGGTCTAGTTCTAAAACATGACTTTATCCAGTGCTCTTCTGGTTCATATTTTCTACTTGGGTCTCTCCTATAAGTTACATATGTATAATGATAAAGACAAGTAATTTGTATAAGTTTTAAAGTTAATTAAATTTGTGAAATTCACTCAGTTGTGTCCGACTCTTTGCGACCCCATGGACTATACAGGCCATGGAATTCTCCAGGCCAGAATCCTGGAGTGGGTAGCCTATCCCTTCGCCAGTGAATCTTCCTGACCCAGGAATTGAACCAGGGTCTCATGCATTGCAGGCAGATTCTTTATCAATTGAGCTACCAAATTTGTAAAGTTGTATAAATGTACATAAACTATGTGTTCTGTAAATTACAATATGCAATTGCAATGTCACTAAAATATCAACAATGACTTTTTTCCTGCTTTCTTTTGAAGGCCCTAAGAGGAATTTGCTTCAAAAACAAAAAGAAAAAGCACCTTCTCATGCAGGGTAGTTATTTCCTCATGTCGCTGGCTTGGATGAAATTGACACTGAGATTAACAAGGCTTAAAGAGAGAATTTCAATTTGCCTAGTTCTTCTATTCTAGTAATCATTTTTTATACACCCTAGACTAGACCACAGTCAGTGGACCGGTTGAGGGAGTGAAGTTATTGGAATATAATGGTAATACTAAAAGTTAAAGTCCAAGTAAACACACCCAGGACCACAAGAGTTTTGTAAACTAAAACTGGCAGGAGATCACACGGTTTGGCTTCACATGCATCTGAAATATCTAAGACATTTTCCATTTTTTCCTCCTAGGGTTTGGAACTATCCTTGCTCATGCAAACCAAAAACAGACCTGGTTATCCGACAAATCCCTGGCTAGTCACTCTCTTTTAAGAGTCCTAAAGATAGGAAAGCAATGCAATAGAGAATTAAATTGCTATTTTGTATTAGATAAAACCAAAAGTTAGGATTGTTTATTTTTTTTTAATGTATTTTATGTGGGAGAGTTAAAGAGTTGACTCATTGGAGAAGACTCTGATGCTGGGAGGGATTGGGGGCAGGAGGAGAAGGGGACGACAGAGGGGACGGATGGCATCACTGACTCGATGGACGTGAGTCTGAGTGAACTCCGGGAGTTGGTGATGGACAGGGAGGCCTGGCGTGCTGCGATTCATGGGGGTGTGCTGCGATTCATGGGGTCGCAAAGAGTCGGACACGACTGAGCGACTGAACTGAACTGAACAAGGAAGTAGAAAAGCAAAGCATTCGACAATAAAAAAGGTTTTCTTAAGTTCTTTTGAAGACTGAAAAAATGGATATCAGCGTAAAGACCATGTCCAGCTTCCCTGGTGGCTCAGTCAGTAGAAAGAATATGCCTGCAATGCAGGAGACCTAGGTTCGATCCCTGGGTCGGGAATATTCCCTGGAGAAGAAAATGGCATCCCACTCCAGCATTCTTGCCTGGGAAATCCCACAGTCAGAGAAGCCTCCCAGGCTATGGTCCATGGGGTTGCAGGAGTTGGACACAATTTAGTGATTAAACCACCACCACTAGCACAGTAGACCATGTAGGCTCTAAAGAAAATCCTGTTCAGCACACATTCATCAGACTCCCAAAATTTTCCTTGGAAAGAGCAATGGAGGTGAGGTAAGAAATAGATGGGTCCCCAGACTGAACAGCTGGTCTTTGTCAAGTGAAATAAAATTGAAGATTTGTTCTTATTCAGACACTTGAAGGACAAAGCTAATGGCAGAAGCTGAGCTCTGCTAAAGAGATAAGATGACCTTTCCTGAGGTCAAGGAAAACTTCCCTGTCTTGCACATGTGCAGGAAGGCTCCTTGGGGGTTAAAAAAGGAGGGGTCACCACCCATAATAAGTGTGGACATACTCCAACAGGCCTCTGCAGGGGGACCGTCTTAGCAAAAGGTTGCACACGTGTATTGAGCAGGGTCTATGAATCAGTCAGGTGTAAGGAAAAAATCTAATTGGCCAAAAGTAAACAAAGACCCAGAAGTACTATCCTATATACACGATTTAAATCACTTCTTTACCGTGTCCCTTTTTAGAGAGGATGCCCATATGCTTTCTCTCTGGGTCTGCATCTCTGCCTAGCTTCTGACGTAGCTGTGCTTCTCATTCAGGATGCCCACACTCCTCTCTGGGTGTGTATTTCTGCCTTGCTTCTGTCTTAAACAAACTGCTTCTGTGCTCTCACATGTTACACTGTCTCTGATGACAAACTCTGTGCCTGTTTTTACAGTTTTTGCCTCTATGAAACATTCTTGCTTTCAAAGGAGGTAAGAGCCAGGGAAACTTTGCCTCTAGCCCCTCGTGTCCTAGCAGCTAGGATTCCTGGTTTGTATCTAGGTTTCAACTCCTGGGCACTAAGATCCCACTTTAGGACTGTTCACTGCTGTCTTTCTGAGATCACAGGCAGCAGTGGGGCCTCTGACCTCGAGGCTTCTGGGACAAGTACCTCCTTCTTAGAATAATCTTGCCCTGATTCAAACATTTGCAAAGTTATGGATCACTGCCAACCTAAAAATTAGGCCCTAAGAAGAAGGATTGTTTGGGGCAATATTGAGTGGGGTAAGGTAAGGAACATCATTCCAAGAGGTGCAGATGGCACTTTGGAGACTAGGGACAGTCTATAAGTATGGGGGGGAAACCGTGTGGAGGAACTCAGGAGCACAGCTACAATTTCTCCCAAGTACTACGACAGAAAAGTTATTGGAGACCATGGGAGGGCTAATAAAGCAGTCTGAATGGTCTTAGAGGAGATGGGAGAGGGAGGGTTCAGTTCTAACAAAGAAAAAGGAATACTTTTTCTATTTTTCCCTCCACATCTCAGGATTTATATTTGAATATATTTTTGTTAAAGCTTCAGAAGCATCACTGGGTATTCATGCATTGGCTAGGGTGGGGGAGAATGTACTAAGAGTTATTTCTTTAATAATTATTTAAAAACTGAGCAATCACACTTAGACCTCATTTATTCTTCATCAGCATCTCATCTCCTTGTTCTCTCCTTCACACAATTCACATGGCAGTGTATTTCAGCACATCACATTTTGGGGGGACATAATGACACTTACAAAATGTACCAATAAATTTGGGTAGTACATATACATATACTTCCCTGGTGGCTCAGATGGTAAAGCATCTGTCTACAATGCGGGAGACCTGAGTTCGATCCCTGGGTCTGGAAGTTCCCTGGAGAAGGAAAAGGCAACTCACTCCAGTACTCTTGCCTAGAAAATCCCATGGACAGAGGAGCCTGGTGGCCATGGGGTCGCAAAGAGTCGGACACGACTGAGCGACTTCACTTTCACTTATACATAGCAAGTCAATATTGTGTTTCTTCCAGAGTTCTTTATAATATATAGTTATCTCTAGAGGTATACACGGAGAAGGCGATGACACCCCACTCCAGTACTGTTGCCTGGAAAATCCCATGGGCGGAGGAGCCTGGTGGGCTGCAGTCCATGGGGTTGCGAAGAGTTGGACACGACTAAGTGACTTCACTTTCACTTTTCACTTTCATGCATTGGAGAAGGAAATGGCAACCCACTCCAGTGTTCTTGCCTGGAGAATCCCAGGGATGGGGGAGCCTGGTGGGCTGCCGTCTATGGGGTCGCACAGAGTCGGACACGACTGAAGAGACTTAGCAGCAGCAGCAGAGGTATACATATTTCATTCTATTGATAAAAAGCGCTAAAATTTTTAATGGGCTTAGAAATATTGGGAGATATTGTCAATGATGGCTTATCCCATATTTAATATCAGGTCTTATTTTTCTTAGTTTCAGCTTCAGGTAATTTTCTTCAATTATTTAATATATTTTTCTTGAATCCACATGGACAGTATTAACTTCTTTGATAAAAATCATAAAAACCAGACTTTCCCCCTTAACTTTATGTTTTAAAAAAGATGCATCAAACTACCTTGGTAACGGCTGTGAGATAGGCCTTAATTTGACTGCTTTGTTCATATAATTTCAATTTCATATACTAGAATACTATGTGACAAGATATCTTCCAATGCCCAGTTGTTCTGTTCCTACCTAAGAGCCAAACAGAAAAAAAAAAAAAATCTGTAACCTCATAATTAGATTCACAGAGGCCAAAATTTACAGAACTAGTTGAGTAATCAGTTCAGTTCAGTTCAGTCGCTCAGTCGTGTCTGACTTTTTCTGACCCCATGGACTGCAGCACGCCAGGCCTCCCTGTCCATCACCAACTCCCAGAGCTTGCTCAAATTCATGTCCATCAAGTTGGTGATGCCATCTAACCATCTCATCCTCTGTCTTCCCCTTCTTTACCTGCCTTCAATCTTTCCCAGCATCAGGGTCTTTTCCAGTGAGTCAGTTCTTCACATCAGGTGGCCAAACTATTGGAGTTTCAGCTTTAGCATCAGTCCTTCCAATGAATATTCAGGACTGATTGCCTTTAGGATGGACTGGTTGGATCTCCTAGGAGTCCAAGGGGCTCTCAAGAGTCTTCTCCAACACCATAGTTCCAAAGCATCAATTCTTCAGTGCTCAGCTTTCTTTACAGTCCAACTCTCACATCCATACATGACCATTGGAAAAACTATAGCCTTGACTAGACGGACCTTTGTTGGCAAAGTAATGTCTCTGCTTTTTAATATGCTGTCTAGGTTGGTCATAGCTTTTCTTCCAAGGAGCAAGCATCTTTTAATTTCATGGCTATAGTCACCATTTGCAGTGATTTTGGAGCCCCCCAAAATAAAGTTTGTCACTGTTTCCATTGTTTCCCTATCTATTTGCCATGAAATGATGGGACCAGATGCCATAATCTTAGTTTTCTGAATGTTGAGTTTTTTTTTTTTTTTTGAATGTTGAGTTTTAAGCCAACTTTTTCACTCTCCTCTTTCACTTTTATCAAAAGGCTCTTTAGTTCTTTTTCACTTTCTGCCATAAGAATGGTGTTACCTGCATATCTGAGGTTATTGATATTTCTCCTGGCAATCTTGATTCTGGCTTGTACTTAATCCAGCCCAGCATTTCCCATGATGTACTCTGCATACAAGTGAAATAAACAGGGTGACAATATACAGCCTTGATGTACTCCTTTCCTGATTTGGAACCAGTCTGTTGTTCCATGTCTAGTTCTAACTGTTGCTTCTTGACCTGCATACAGATTTCTCAGGAGGCTTCTTGACGTGCATACAGATTTCTCAGGAGGTGGTCTGATATTCCCATCTCTTTAAGAATTTTCCAGTTTATTGTGATCCACACAGTCAAAGGCTTTGGCATAGTCAATAAAGCAAAAGTAGATGTTTTTCTGGAACTTTCTTGCTTTTTCGACGATCCAACGGATGTTGGCAATTTGATCTTTGGTTCCTCTGCCTTTTCTAAATCCAGCTTGAACATCTGGAAGTTCACAGTTCATGTACTGTTGAAGCCTGGCTTGGAGAATTTTGAACATTACTTTGCTAGCATGTGAGATGAGTGCAATTGTGTGGTAGTTTGAGCATTCTTTGGCATTGCCTTTCTTTGGGATTGGAATGAAAACGGACCTTTTCCAGTCCTGTGGCCACTACTGAGTTTTCCAAATTTGCTGGCATCTTGAGTGAAGCACTTTCACAGCATCATCTTTCAGGATTTGAAATAGCTCAAGTGGAATTCTATCACCTCCACTAGCTTTGTTCATAGTGATGATTCCTAAGGCCCACTTGACTTCGCACTCCAGAATGTCTGACTCTAGCTCAGTGATCACACCATCATGGTTATCTGTGTCATTAAGATCTTTTTTACATAGTTCTTCTGTGTAGTGTTGCCACCTCTTCTTAATATCTTCAGCTTCTGTTAGGTCCCTACCATTTCTTTCCTTTATTGAGCCCATCTTTGCATGAAATGTTCCCTTGGTATCTCTAATTTTCTTGAAGAGATCACTAGTCTTTCCCATTCTATTGTTTTCCTGTATTTCTTTGCATTGTTCACTTAAGAAAGCTTTCTTATCTCTCCTTGCCATTCTTTGGAACTCTGCATTCAGATGGGTATATCTTTCCTTTTCTCCTTTGCCTTTTGCGTCTCTTCTTTTCACTATTTGTAAGGCCTCTTCAGAAAACCATTTTGCCTTTTTGTATTTCTTTTTCTTAGGGATGGTCTTGATCACTGCCTCCTGTACAATGTCAGAAACCTCCATCCATAGCTCTTCAGGCACTCTGTCTATCAGATCTAGTCCCTTTAATCTATTTGTCACTTCCATTGTATAATTGTAAGGGATTTGATTTAGGTCATACCTGAATGGTCAGTGGTTTTCCCTACTTTCTTCAATTTAAGTTTGCATTTGGCAATACGGAGTTCATGATCTGAGCCATATAATCTGAGTCAGTTCCTGGTCTTATTTTTGCTGAAAGATAAGACACTGAAAGATGAACTCCCTAGGTCGGTAGTGCCCAATATGCTCCTGGAGAAGAGTGGAGAAATAACTCCAGAAAGAATGAAGAGATGGAGCCAAAGCAAAAAAAAAAAAAAAAATGATGTTGTAAAGAACAATACTGCATAGGAACTTAGAATGTTAGGTCCATGAATCAAGGTAAATTGGAGGTGACCAAACAGGAGATGGCAAGAGTGAACATTGACATTTTAGGAATCAGTGAACTAAAATGGACTGGAATGGGTGAATTTAACTCAGATGACCTTTATATCTACCACTGTGGGCAAGAATCCCTTAGAAGAAATGGCATAGCCCTCAAGAGAGTCCAAAATGCAGTACTTGGATACAATCTCAAAAATGACAGAACGGTCTCTGTTCATCTCCAAGGCAAACCATTCAATGTCACATTAATCCAAGTCTATGCCCTGACCAGTAATGCTGAAGAAGCTGAAGTTGAACGGTTCTATGAAGACCTACAAGACCTTCTAGAACTAACACCCAAAAAAGATGTCCTTTTCATTATAGGGTACTGGAATGCAAAAGTAGAAAGTTAAGAACTACCTGGAGTAACAGGCAAGTTTGACCTTGGAGTACAAAATGAAGCAGGGCAAAGGCTAATAGAGTTTTGCCAAGAGAACACACTGGTCATAGCAAATACCCTCTTCCAACAGCACAAGAGAAGACTCTACACATGCATATCACCAGATGGTCAATACTGAAATCAGACTGATTACATTATTTGCAGCCAAACCTGGAGAAGCTCTATATAGTCGAGTAACAGTCACCACTATAAATGTTTTTTATACTTCAGGAAAAACCATTGCCTAGAACATGTAACACAATTAGCCTTTTTAATTTTCTAGGCTCCTCTGGATATTTGCTATTTTAAATTGTTACTCATACATACACCAATCATCCCTCTTCAAGAAACAGAATCAAAGGAATTTTCTGGAGAATACTGATGCTGACAATCCATAGTCTGAGGACTGGCTCAGTCTATGTGGCCAACTCCAGTAGTATCCAAGGACCCCTGAACAATTCTTTTAAACATCTCTTCTCCTACACACAACAATTCCATAGACTCCTCGAAGTCCTCTGCCCATTCCTACTGTCTTCACTCAACTGATGACAATATCTTATCCACAAGACTGTTAGACAGGAATACTCTCCACTTTCCTCCATCCATCTACAAACAGGCACACCCACATTCCATCTTGCTTCCTTCCCACATCCTGAGTCTGGCAGCATCGATAATGTCATCTTCTCTCATTTATATTAATGTAATGAAAAGGTTAAAAACCCAACCCTGTCTCTACCAGGCTATCTTTCTTCCTTCCTGTCATTATGATGCTGCCAGAGGAGGCTATACTCATGGGCTTGGTTTTCTTGCCCATCAGTCTTCTGCTCACTACAATATGGCTTTTGCCCTCATTACTAACAACATGCTTTCTTAAAAGATCACTGATGACTTCCAAATTGTTAAATCCATTGAGAGCTGGACCTTGCTCCTTGGAAGAAAAGCTATGACAAACCTAGGCAGCATATTAAAAAGCAGAGACATCACTTTGCTGATAAAGGTCTGTATAGTCAGAGCTATGGCTTTTCTAGTAATCATGTACAGATGTGAGAGTTGGACCATAAAGAAGGCTGAGCACTGAAGAATTGATGCTTTTGAACTGCGGTCCTGAGAAGACTCTTGATGGTCCCTTGAACAGCAAGGAGATTGAACCAGTCAAACCTAAAGGAAATCAACCCTGAATATTCACTGGAAGGACTGATGCTGAAGCTTCAATACTTTGGCTACTTGATGTGAAGAGCCGACTTATTGGAAAACAACCTGATGCTGGGAAAGACTGAGTGCAGGAGAAGCGGGTGATAGAGGATAACATGGTTGGATGGCATCCAAATCAATGATATAAGTTTGCACAAACTCTGGGAGATAGGGAAGGACAGGGAAGCCTGGTGTGGTGCAGTCTATGGGGTCACAAAGAGTCCAACAAAAATTAGTGACTGAACAAACAAAAATATTCTCTTAAATGTTTTTTATTACAATCAATTTCTCTTTCTCTCTCTCTCTTTTTTTTTTTTTTTTTGACCTATACATTACAACACTTTCTCTTCTCTCTCTCTTTCTCTGATGTCTTTCACTATGACCTTCACATACTTCTCCTTTTATAACTGCACCTGACAAAGAGTTCAGATGTGGGCCCAGACACCATTAGAGAATCCATAGCTTTTGTGTTGCCATAAATATGACTGTTTTTCTGTGGAGAGTAGACCCTAGCTTTTATCACATTCTTAAAGGAGTCCACGACTCCAAAAAAAGGGTTAAGAATCACTGCCTTCAAGGTGAATGTTTCCAGGATACAACTTCTGGACTCCTCTTCCTGCTTTTGCTCTCTTCTTGGGGTATCTTATCTGTTTCTCTGTCTTCAACTTACACCTATGTTTCTGTGATCTCCACATTTTTATCTCCAGTTTTTACCCTTCTTCTGAGTTCTAGATTCATATCAACAACTATCTACAAGACAGCTCCCCTTGGACTTAACATGTTTGAACCAAACTCATTATCTTCCCAAAGAACCTCTTCACTTTTATTTCTTAAGATAGCAACCAGTCCATAACCAATTGTCCAACCTATAAATGTGTTAGTCTTTATAAACTATTCTTTCACCAATCACCTCCACAAATCCTCATTGATTTTTCAGATCTATCCCTTTCTTTTCCTTCCCACTGTTACTACCAAAATTCAGACACTTCTCACCCATGCTGCTGTAATTGTCCCTGACCTCTCTCTCCATTAATTAATGACTCCCAGATTTATCCCCTCCAATCCACATTATCATCCAGTTTTTTCCTCTTTCATGCCAGCTGGACCACATCACTGTTCCCACTTAAAACTCTTAATGATTTCTGATGACAAGGCGGAGTTCAGTTACAGCTTTACATCAGGCTCTGCCCACAAGCTCTTCTCTCATGTCTTCCCTCACAAGGCTTTGATCCAGTGACAGCAAGTTTTGAGTCCATTAAGCTGCCATGCTTTCACACAAACCCTGCTCCCTTCTCTATGTTTGAAATGTTTACCACCTGCCCTGTGGGATATGACTGAGCGACTGAGCATGCACACTTTTGTCTACCAAGCAAACTTTGACTTAACCTTCCAGACTCAGGTAAAATGTCACCTCTTTGGTAAAACTTTTCCATTCCAGATGAATCTTTCCTGTACTTTCCCTTATCTTTACTATTGTATTTATACTAACAATCTATTTACTTGACTTCCCACTCTCCTCTGTGGCAAGAACTTTGTCTATTGTCTATTTTTATTTGAATCCCCAGTGACTAATATTATGTTGGCCAAAAAGTTCATCTGGAGTTTTTCAAAACATCTTACAGAAAAACCCAAATGAACCTTTTGGCCAACTCAATATATATTTTTGTGGCTCAAAAACTATTCTTATTTGAATCCCCAGTGACTAATATATTTTTGTGGCTCAAAAGCTTTAGGTTCAATTAGTTATATCCTTAAAAAAAATAGGTAAATCATGTCTTACTATGTCTAGTCCAAGTCATGAAATTTCTGATTTTAAAGGAAACAGAAGCCCCAGTATACTTGTGAAGCTTTGACTGAGAGAGGTAGACCAGGATTCCAATAACAACTTAGCAGGAAAGGGTGACAGTGAGGCCACCAGCTACACTGGTTCTGAGCCTACTCTCCATGGAGACAGCTGCTGCTGCTGCTAAGTCGCTTCAGTCGTGTCCCACTCTGTGTGACCTCATAGATGGCAGCCCACCAGGCTCCGCCGTCCCTGGGATTCTCCAGGCAAGAACACTGGAGTGGGTTGCCATTTCCTTCTCCAGTGCAGAAAGTGAAAAGTGAAAGTGAAGTTGCTCAGTCGTGTCTGACCCTCAGTGACCCCATGGACTGCAGCCTACCAGGCCCCTCCGTCCATGGGATTTTCCAGGCAAGAGTATTGGAGTGGGGTGCCATTGCCTTCTCCAATGGAGATGGCTAGCAGTCCAAATAATATCATCCAGAGGCAGGCGTGAATTTGGGCTACAGTCAGACCAACTTGGGAGAAGGCAATGGCACCCCACTCCAGTACTCTTGCTTGGAAAATCCCATGGGCGGAGGAGCCTGGTAGGGTGCAGTCCATGGGGTCGCTAAGAGTCGGACGAGACTGAGTGACTTGACTTTCACTTTTCACTTTCATGCACTGGAGAAGGAAATGGCAACCTACTCCAGTGTTCTTGCCTGGAGAATCCCAGGAATGGGGGAGCCTGGTTGGCTGCCGTCTATGGGGTCACACAGAATCGGACATGAGAAGCGACTTAGCAGCCGCCGCAGCAGCAGACCAACTTGGCTTGAATTCTCATCCCACTGCTTACTAGCTGGCCTTGGGCAAAGTCTTAGCCTCTTATTCTTTCAACCCATATTCCTGAGTGTGCCAGGCACCGGGCATTGTGTATGCCTCCAGTGCCGAGGTACAAAACCAGTATTTGTCCTTATAGAGTTTGCATGCTAGAAGGGAGTTGATCAAATAATTAAGACTGTGATAAAGTACTTCAGAGTAGAAGTGTGTAGTGCTTTGAGAATATGTAATTTGACTTCGCTGGGTTTCCCAGGTGGCACTAGTGGTAAAGAAGGCATGGCAACCCACTCCAGTATTCTCGCCTGGAGAATCCCATGGAAGAAGAGCCTGGCAGGCTGCAGTCCAGAGGGTTGCACAGAGTGGGACATGACTGAAGAGACTTAGCACGTACACACAGGGGCTCAAGAAAGGCTTGCCTGACTTCTGCCGCATAAGTGGAAGTTAAACAGGTCAAAGAGGGAACAGCGCTTTTGGCAGTGGAAAGGCCAGGTGAGGAAGCTCTGACAGAACTTTGGCAAGCATGAGGAACCGGAGGGAGGCCAGCCCCTGCTTCACAGCAGTGTTGCAAGGATTAAAATAAGTGCCATGTGTAAAGTAGGTAGCCAATGTTGGCACATAGTAAGCATTCAACAAATATTAGGATTATGCAAGTCCCTTATTGATGGGGTGTGGCAGCAAAAGTTTCTAAACAGTGGGAGAACCCACAGGTAGAAAGAAGCAGTCTGGAGGTTTCTGGATGTTTGGGGCGGGAGGAATGAAATCAAACCATCCTGAAGGACATCAGCCATGAGCTGAGGTGACAGAAGAGTTCAAAAGGGAAGCAGTGGCTGAGAAAATAGTCTAAAAACTTTTCCTTTGTTTGCTTTTTTCAGACATGCATTTACAGTCCATGTTATCATACATGGCAAAATTGCAATTACCTTATTTCTTTAGCTTAAAAACAAGTTAGAAATGCTTATCAAAGTATTAATTTAGATATGGTTAAAATAGGATGTTTTATATTTTATGTGATGTTTACCACAATAAAATTTTTTTAACTTTTTTCCTACAAATTATAGTATATCTGTAAAATGGAATATTATGTTTCTATTTAACACACTAAGGTATAGCTACAAAAAATATTAATTTAGAAGACAGAAGAGAAAGTGAAACTACACCACAAAGATGTAATCTACAAAATTTAGGTTATGGGAACCTCTATAGGCCAAAAACCTAGTCTCCTCAACAAAGATTTGAAGCAATTTAAAAAAGGAGAGCAATGAAGGCCAAACACAGATTACATGAGACCTAAAAGACTTAGTCCAACTCTCACATCCATACATGACTACTAGAAAAAGCATAGCCTTGACTAGACGGACCTTTGCTGACAAAGTAATGTCTCTGTTCTTTTAATATGCTGTGAGAGTTGGACTATAAAGAAAGCTGAGTACCAAAGAATTGATGCTTTTGAACTGTGGTATCAGAGAAGACTCTTGAGAGTCCCTTGGACTGCAAGGAGATCCAATCAGTCCATCCTAAAGGAGATCAGTCCTGGGTGTTCATTGGAAGGACTGATGTTGAAGCTGAAACTCCAATACTTTGGCCACTTGATGCAAAGAGCTGACTCATTTGAAAAGACCCTGATGGTGGGAAAGACAGGGCAGGAGGAGAAGGGGACGACAGAGAATGAGATGGTTGGATGGCATCACCAACTCAATGGACATGAGTTTGGGTAGACTCCAGGAGTTGGTGATGGACAGGGAGGCCTGGTGTGCTGCGGTTCATGGGGTTGCAAAGAGTCGGACACGACTAAGCGACTGAACTAAACTGAAAAGACTTAACCAATCACAATATGTGGACCTTATTCTGGATCCTTATTCAAATAAAGAAATCTTTAAAAATGTATGATGTTTCTGAGAGATAGTAGGAAATGTAAACACTAACCAGATGTTTGTCTATATTAGAGAATTATTTTTACTAGTTTTGTAGGGGAGTTGTAGTTATCTTTATAGCAACATACTAAAATATTTATGGATGAAGTGATATACCACCTGAAATTGTTTCAAAATGCTATGGGGAGAGGAAGTAGGTACAGAGTATAGATAAAACAAGACCAGCCAAAGTTAACAATTCTTGAATTTGGATGATGGACACATGGGTGTTCATTTTACTATTCTGTCTATATTTGTATATGTTTAAAATTTTCCATAATAAAAAGCTTTTTAAAAAAGAAAACAAAATCTCATATTGACATCTGTGTGGAGTGAATAAGCTTCAATTCACAGAGAATAACACACCCCAAGTGATACAGCAGAGTTTCCCTGCCAGTCCAGTGCTTCCAATACAGGGGGCACAGGTTCGATCCCTGGTTGGGGAAATAAGATCCCATATGTGGCACAGCAAAACACACACACACACACACACACACACACACACAATGAAACTTCATTCTCAAGTGCTAACCCTCTGGCTGGATGTTCATAACCAAGGCTCCCCCACCTCTCTCATCCAGACACACCAGCTTCCTTGCTGCTGCCTTAGCGTGCCAGGCACCTTCCTGCCTGGGGAGCTGGGCACTAACTATTCCTTCTGCTAGGGTGCTTGCCCCTCAGATATGTACACAGTTACACCCTGAATTTTATTCAAGTAAAATGCCATCTCATCCAAGCAACCTTGCTCATACCTCCTCTCTGAAATAACAACTCCCACCATGCATATTCTTATTTTCTGCTTATAATTTCCCACATAACACTTATCATTACTTGACCTATGTCCACTTAAACTTCTTATATCTCCTATTCACCACATGGAAAGTGAGCCCCATGAGGGCCAACACTTCACCTCTCTTCTCTGCTGCATCCCTACCACCTCAAGCAGTGCCTGCCGCATTGCAAGTGCTCAGTCAACTCACAGGATGAAGGAGAGATGGAAGGAATAAAGATCAGCTACATACAATCATCTATTCTTCTGTTTATGTTTCAATTTGGAGAAGATTTTGTTATTAATTAATCAGAATTAATTTACTTTAAAACCTTTGCCATCGTCAGAGCTGTTGGCTGAAATGGAGCCATAAGGTAAAAGGCAAGATCTAGGAAAATCAAACATGCTTTTGGAAATATACACACAGTATAATTTAACCACAGTATCATTTTTATCTGTTGTGTGACTTCTGTTCAAATTGAAATATAGGAAATTGGTCGTATGGGAGAAAACATTACATTTAGTTTAAGCAGAAGCAAGACAATCAACTCTGCATCCATTGGTTTTGCATCCATGGATTCAACCAACCACTGATGGAAAATGGATGAAGCTGCAGATATAGAAGGCCAACTGTGTTCATTGCACTGCACCATCATATATACTAATGGGTAGAACATCATCAATTTGGGTGTTCATGGGGGCTCCTGGATACTCCCCAGGTGGTGCTAGTGAAAAAGAACCTACTTTCCAATGCAAGAGACACAAGAGACGCGGGTTCAATCCCTGGGTCAGGAAGATCCCCTGGAGAAGGGCATGGCAACCCACTCTAGTATTCTTGCCTGGAAAATCCCATGGGCAGATGAGCCTTGTGGGTAGTAGTCCATGGGGTCACAAAAAGTTGGACATGACCGAAGTGACTTAGCACATGCAACCAACACCCTGTGGATACTTATACCCTTAAGTAAGTTCAGTCAAGTAGTAGTTTCTTGAAGACAGAGGCAAAGACGACTTCTGTAGTTCTTATCTTGTCTAACACTGTAGATGATATAGGCAATAAATACTACTGACTTAAACCAGTACTATATATATATATATATCTGTTGTTGTTTTTGTCAGAAAAGTGTCTGTATCAATACAAGTAGGTGAATATGAGGATGAGAAGTCTTGTAAATAATTGAACAAGTATCTGGGAGAAGAGTACGCCAGCACAAGGAATGCTGCTGCTGCTGCTAAGTCATGTCAGTCGTGTCCGACTCTGTTCGACCCCATAGACAGCAGCCCACAAGGCTCCCCCGTCCCTGGGATTCTCCAGGCAAGAACACTGGAGTGGGCTGCCATTTCCTTCTCCAGTGCATGAAAGTGAAGAGTAAAAGTGAAGTCGCTCAGTCATGTCCGACTCTTAGCGACCCCATGGACTGCAGCCTCCCAGGCTCCTGTGTCCATGGGATTTTCCAGGCAAGAGTACTGGAGTGGGGTCCTATTGCCTTCTCCGGCACAAGGAATGGTTAGCGCCAAATCCCTTGGGCGGGATGGGACATAGGACAATCAGGAAACAGCATGGAAGCCAATGTGGCAAGACCAGAGCAGACTGGGCACTGTGATTATGGGCGCCCAGATGGGAGGGAAAGCATTGCCCTGGCACAGGCAAAGGTGCCAGATGCTCCCAGAGGAGGGACTCAGGAAAACTGCCCTTAATAACAAGATCAGCTCTAACCATCCTCTGGAGGTTAACTGTGTTTGACGTGGGTGACACCAACACCCTGCCTCGCATCTCGTCTCGCTCTTTTGTGGCCCTCCCACCTGCACCCTGGGCATCTAGCCCAGGAGGAGGTCTAGTGAGAACAGTCAGCCGTGGTGCCTTTCAGGTCCCAGCTAAGGGCGGGGAGGAGTTTTAACTATGAGAACAGGTTTACTACTACACAGAAATGGATATTTTGATTACTGAAATGAGAACAGTTTTAGCACTAATCAGAAGACATTTTATTATCTCTGGCTGACGAGCAAAATCCAGGATCTGCCTGAGGATTTGTCCAAAGGTCTAGGAGAAAGAAGCCCACATAGTAGATTTGGAGGTGCTGTTGTGAAAAAGACTGCTCTATGGCATTTTGCTTATTTGCTGTAATAGTTTTAAGTCCTTAGATCCTTACAGAAGGATTTTTAAGAGCCAAAGACAGGACACCGCATTTTCCATTTGAGTGTAAGCCAACCACACAGCCTCTCATTTTGCCCACTTAAAACACGGCAGAAGATTAGCACCATTCTGAACCTTCCTTTATTACTAATTGTTATGTTACATAGTTGCTTTTTCATTTCTAAAAGTTATTTCCTGTAGATTAGTTATCTACAGGATAATAAAATGTCCTCTGATTAGTGCTAAAACTGTTTTCATTTCAGTAATCAAAATACCTATTTCTATGTAGTAGTAAACATGTATTCATAGTTAAAACTCCTCCCCGCCCTTAACTAGAACTTGAAAAGCACCGTGGCTGACTGTAGTTCCTCTTCTGAGAGGTAAACCGAGTTAAGGATAAGCACTGTCTTCCCAAGCACTGTGAATGTGCTTTACAGGTAAAATAAACAGTTACGAGGCAAATGCAAGCAGACACCACAGTCAGCCAAGCTGATTCATTTAAAAAAAAAAAAAAAGCACATTAAAGCTGAATCAACTGTCATCTTTCCATGATGACTGTTGATCTGATGTGATGAGAGAAAGTTCACACACGTGGATGAGTCCACTGGGCTCCCTGATGGTCTGGGACATCGTTAACTCATAGACTGATTCTGGCCCTGGTTCAAACTTCTAAGCCTTTGTTCCTGGGGCTCAGAGGATGGCTTTGAAGTTCAGGATAAAGCTCTTCTAACACACCATTACCAAAGAATAACCTTTTGATTATGATCTCATGAAAGTCTAATCAATAACTTACATAAGTTACAACCATGGCAAACAGTGACGATCCTGTAATTGGACCTTTATGAATTCCATATGTTACAATCTCAGCATTAGCTAGCAGTCTTGCATAATACACGTATCTCTTCCCCAAACACAGCCGCTGAACTTTTTTAAAAGGCTATGAAACTTTTCACAGCTACCGAAAAGAGTTCAGCCTTGAACTCTCTGGGCCCTTAAACTAGGGTGTGGGTACCTAGCGGGTAGGAATTCGGGGAAAGCTTAAAAGGCTACTTCCTCCAAATCCAACAGACACTCATTTGTGTAAAGCAATTAAATCAAAGCCAATAACTTTTTACTTAATTGCATGGCTTGTGTGCTTTGAAAAAAATGTTATCAGGGGAATAAAAGACTTCTCCAACAAATCACTGTTAAAACATAAATGGAAACTATATTCATTCAGCAAAAGGCATACTCTCATGTGAAGTTCTCAAATAACCTGGACTTGGCAAGGAAGCCATTATGTCATTATTTATAGTATCTAAGATTTATATTTACTTCTAGCTCTCTCTCATTAAGCTAAATTACATTATTACTAAATTTTAAAATGTGGGTGTTCAGTGTAGCTTCACTAGCTTCACTTTGGGTGGAAGGGCAGTAGCAAATGAGAGAAGATTTGGAAAGGAAAGTACCTAATCCAGAGCCATGGGAGTTTAATACAAACAAAACAAATCCAGAGTTTTCTGATCTATGTAAGGGGACAAGGAAGTCTAAATTGAAGGAACACTTAATGACAGAATAAAAGATATCCAAAGATCAGTCCTACCTTTTTGGACTAAACATCAGATCTTTAAAGAGAAATGAGAATATAAAGCCAAAAGCAATGGCAAAGAGAGGACACGTCAAAGGAGTTGTTTTTGCATGTTGGCCCCTTCCTCAAAACTATTACTACCCCGGCCCAGTGTCACCTATTCAGTTTCATTACCAGTAACCACGATTCTTTTCCTTTTGCAATATATTTTAAAGTTGCCCAATCTATTTCCTAGCAAATGTATATATGCCTTTAGATGCCTTAGTTCAAAATAGCACTGCTAAATCTTTGTAACTCTACTGCTATTGTATAGAATGTCTCCACTTGCAAATGTTACTAGCTTTCAAATTGAAATTTGAACTACTAACTCACAATGCATTCATTGTACCCATCTACGAAGAAATATGATATCTGGCTTTATATCTCCTCTATTTGATTACAATTCCTAAAGGCTGAGACCATAATTGTTTAGCAAATCTCTTTTAAATGGTTTAATGTCATTTTATAAAAGTAAATTCAAATATCTTGTGCATGCACACACATACAGAAAGGGATGATCAAAGCAGGCCATAACATCAATGGAAGAAGGATCCGGCTTTTAACTTCTTCAGTTTGATTTTTTTTTTTTTTAAGAAAATATCAGTGAGCTTATTTTGGTCCAGGTTCAATTCCTGGGTAGGGAATTAAGATGTCGCTTCACGCCCCCTCTCATTGCAGCCTTGCTGAGATCAGTCCCCAGTTGTGACAGAGGATAACAGGTTACATAAGGAGGAAAAGACAGACCAATAGGAAAACTGTATGTATGCAAATCAGCAGAGCTTATATGATCTGAATCATGATTTGCGTGAATGTGTGGAAATTAAAAATTCAAGAGGGGCTCGATTAACTTCAAAAATGTCCTTGGTTCTGGGCTCCCCTTCTGTGGCATTGGTACAAGACCTCTCACCGGTTGCCTGGGAGCAGGACTCAACATCCTGGGACTGCCCTGGTGGTCCAGTGGCTAAGACTCCATGCTCCCAAGGCAGGGGGCTTGGGTTTGAGCCCTGGTCAAGGAACTAGATCCCCATGTGCCACAACTCACAGTTTTCATCCCACAACTAAAAGATCCCACATGCTGTAGCTAAGACCCTTTCAGGAGGGGAAAAAAAGAATGGCTCTGGAAATTACAAGCAGATCAGCATCAATATCTCTCTTTTAATAGCTAAAGGGATAAGCTAGACATCAACGTAGAGTCACAAGGCCCAAATAGTGCCTGACTTAACTGATGGTTTTCCTTAAGAGAGAGCACAGGAAACGATGGAGAGAGTCTACTTTTATTTCAGAATCACTATGGATTCCTTCCCACAACTGGGACATCTAGCCTTTCTATCATGCTATGGAATGGTGACACAATCAAACTAAGAGGTATGCCCAAAGCATAAACCTATAGAAGGCTAGTCGGCACACTGGTGTTTCACTCAAACTGATCTTGGAAAACCAACCACTTAGATATTCTTATTCTTTTAGAAACAAAATGTGAAGTTGCTCACAACAGCTGTAGACTTTCTTAAATCAAGTAGATTTTAACACACTGCAGGACAGAAGTGTCCACATCTTAACCTATTTTAATTGGTTAAATTAAATAAAACATTATTAAAACTAGAATAAAATATGCCAACCACTAAAGCATAATGGGGCAATTGAAACTAGGCAAATCAATCTAGAAAATCATAGCTTATCACAACCTGAATTTGAGTAAGCAATTTCATGCTATACAAAAAGTCAACTTGATTATGAAACCTATTGTGTGCAAAAATCCTTTCGTGCCATGCATTAAATATAATACTACTATTTATTTAAATTATATGAATCCAAAATTTCAGAGAAACATACAAAAAGCTTACTAAAGCTATTTAAAATGGCTTATGAAAGCTGTTTTTGAAAGTTAAGTATTACTTTTCTAATTTTGTTTTTTGTCTTTAATTCTAACAAGGCTTTTTTTCTTTCTTTCTTTTTACATATCAGTATGGGAAACTAGTCTCTGATGTCAGTGACTTTTTTCTAAATGGCTGTCCTTAAGGGTACAACAAAAAGAAGTGAGATTTCATTGTAGTAAGTGAGATTCTAGATGGATAGAAAGTGTGGGCCATCAATATGACGAAAGTCTGGATAGCCAAAATGATGGGGGAGTTCTTACAGAGGCACTTGAAGATTCACCCTGCAATGCTTCCTGTGAGAGGCTGAGCTCCCTTCCAGCTCTGCTAAGCTATGGCTGACCTTGAAAGTGTCTTTGTTCACAAGCAGCTTCTCTGTCAACATTTCCTCCCCACTCCTGTCTGGACTGGTGCACTGGCTCCTTCTTGTTTCGACTTTTTCCACTCCCAAACTTTGTCATTTGTTCATGCTACTCTTCCTGAGCCCCCCAAAACTGCTTTATTCTGGAAAAAAAAATCCTCCCATACATTTATTTCTAAGTTATCTCACTCCCACAGAACTCTTTCCATCAGCTTTTTTTTTTAGAGTCATCTTGGCATTATCCCTTATATTTCTGTCCCGAGTGTTTTCCCTCAATTTGCTTTGGTTGAGCCGTATCACTTTTCATACTATTAGAGGAAATGAAAGTAACAGAAGTTCTAGTACCATGGGGGGAAATCATGTTTATTAAATGGAAGAAGGAAGGAAAAGGGGAGAGGCTGTAATTCTAAGATTGGTGGCTTCTAGGGGAAAGAATTTAGCCCCAGGAAAAGCCAACATTCTAAAATGAAATGAGAGAAGGACAACAGGACATAAGGGTCACTAGACATTGTGCTGACATGATGACTTTCTTCCTTCTTAGGCAGTGGACAAAAGACAAAGCCAATCCTTTGCCTTTCAAAGTCAAGTAAAAACAGTGCTATGTTTAAAGATATATATGATCTGACTACTAAAAACTTTTCAGCTCTCATTGAAAAACCTTTATCTATAGTTTCTTTTGATGCTGTTGGAATCTCCACAATTCAGGATCTCAGAGAGCTCTGTAAACAGGTCAGTCTTCATAAAGCGCCCCCTCTAAGGTAAAATGGTAGAACATGGTAGCTTTGAGCTGGAAGAATGCCAGGAGATCATGTGGGGAAATTGAAGGTCATAGAGGTTAGGTTATATTTCCAAGGTCAGCACTGGCAGAACCGGACCAGCATGTTTTCCATGATATCACACTGCCTCCCTAACAACCATTTCCATGATGCTAACGTTGAAATGAAAGGGGAAAAACCCACACTGATACTAGCCTAGGATTTGGGGGACTGCCATCATTAAATATCCACCGTGTCCTAGGCACTGTGTTGGATGAAACATATCATGGCCAGAGCTGAGCAGCATCTGTAAGGATTCCATCCAACTGCTGCCCCCAAATTGAACTTTAAAGTGTGTGTGTGTATGTGTGTGTGTTTATTGGACTGGATAACACAAGAACAGATCAACAGATTTCCTTGACTCCATCCCGGCAGAAAAATTGTAGGCAATTCTTTCCTTCCACATTTTATGGGACCATTGAATTGTGATGTGGTGATGCTACTACACCTTTTCACAGCTTAAAGATTCAGAGTGAAACAAAGTGGAAAGCTCTGCTCTGGCTGTCAGCAGATGTGTGCTCTTTGGCCAGCTCTGTGGCTAGCTTTCTCTGTGATCCTCAGAAAGTCAGTCATCATCTCTGGTCTTGAATTTTCTCATCAGAAAAATAAGGTGTCTGAGGAATCTTTAAGATTCCTTCTCTTTTAAGAGTTTATCATTCTAGGTGGAGGCAGTTCTTGACAAATTCTTCCAGGGTTGAACCTAGAGTCTGAACACTTGGCCATTTCTCTTCTGTTCACCATGTGTTCTTGTAGTTCATCCTGCATAGATAACTAGATGGAGAACTGGGCTCAGTGAAGAGTTAGTTCTTGAACTTACAGTTACCAGGGGAAGGATGGGGGGTGGTGGGGAAGGGATAGTTACGGAGATTGTGATCAACATGCACACACTGCTATATTTAAAATATAAACCAACAAGGTCCTACTGTGTAGCACAGGGAATGTTGCTCAGTGTTATAGGCAGCCTGGATGGGAGGGGAGTTTGGGGAGAATGGATACATGTATATGTATGGCTGATTCCCTTTGCTGTCCACCTGAAACTATCACAACATTGTTAATCGGCTATGCTCCAATATATAATATAAAGTTTAAAAATATGATATATATATATATATATGTTTTTAAAAAATAGTTCTCAATGTTAAAGCCATGGCATATCAGCTCTGTGCTCTTAGTGATTGGAGACTCATGATTCATTAGAGTCATCCTTGCAGAGTGTATGGAGACATGGATATTTGACACACAGACATCCTTGTTCGCACATTTTTGTCTTTATCAATGTCTGGGTTCTTCAAAGTGCAGAGACACATTTTGATAAGCAAGTAAATAGATGACTTAGAACGAGGGAGCCAATGGGGTGGCTGAGAACGCTTATGCCCATTTCTCTTCTGTTCATCATGTGTTCACATAGGAGATCTCAGAGAAGCATGGGAAGAGCTCCTGCCTTCGAAGTGGCTGCAGAAGATACTCACAACAGAGAGGCCAGCAGTTTATAAATCATTATTTGAATCTACCTACCAGGTTTTAGTTCCCCTCTGAACATTGTATTCCACAGAGAGCACATTCAGCCGAAGTTAACACGCTTTAAAGGCTAACATGCAGAGTATTTACTCAGATATCAAGACTGCTGAATCAAGTGAAACCAGTTCTTTAGCTGCCCGAGCACTTTCTCTTAAATACTCCCCCTTCCACTCTTTCCCCTTCTACCCACTTGGATGTTCAGCTCTGATAAGCAAATTTACTTTGTCTTCTCTGTTACCAAACACCCATAGTGAAGTGAAGTGAAAATCGCTCAGTTGTGTCCAACTCTTTGCGACCCCATGGATATAGTCCATGGAATTCTCCAGGCCTGAATAATGGACTGGGTAACCTTTCTCTTTTCCAGGGGATCTTCCCAACCCAGGGATCGAACCCAGGTCTCCCACATTACAGGTAGATTCTTTACCAGCTGAGCCACAAGGGAAGCCCAAGAATATGGGAGTGGGTAGCCTATTCCTTCTCCAGTGGATATTTCAACCCAGGAATCAAACCAGGGTTTCCTTATTTTGATAAATATAGCAAACTATGCGGAGAAGGCAATGGCACCCCACTCCAGTACTCCTGCCTGGAAAATCCCATGGATGGAGGAGCCTGGTAGGCTGCAGTCCATGGGGTCCCTGAGGGTCCGACACGACTGAGTGACTTCACTTTCACTTTTCACTTTCATGCACTGGAGAAGGAAATGGCAACCCACTCCAGTGTTCTTGTCTGGAGAATCCCAGGGACAGGGGAGTCTGGTGGGCTGCCATCTATGGGGTCACACAGAGTCGGACACGACTGAAGTGACTTAGTGGCAGCAGCAGCAGTAGCAGCAGCAAACTATGACATTCTTCCTTGTAGAAAGTGCTATCTTCTAGCTACTAATGATAGTAACTCTCTAAGCTTTGAAGTTGATCTACTTGCTAATTCCCCTCTACCTTGTCCCAATCAAAAGTGACAAAACTTTACCACAGAGTGTTGGGAGAAAAAATTACTTAATATCTGTTTAGAAAAAAATGTAATGAGTATACATGCAAAAATAAATATTCCAATCACTATTTCAAAATATTTTTGGATAAATATTTCTAAATATCTATATGAAACAGGCAGAGAAACTCATAAATATTTATTCATAGTCACTGAAAATTCATAGAAAATGTGCTTTGTTGCTATGTTAAAGGAATTACCTGGTTTATTCTTTAGAAATTACCTACTAGTTTTGTGTTTTTAGATTCAGTTCACTTCAGTCACTCAGTTGTGTCCGACTCTTTGCGACCCCATGAATCGCAGCACGCCAGGCCACCCTGTCCATCACTAACTCCCAGAGTTCACCCAAACTCATGTGCGTCAAGTTGGTGATGCCATCCAGCCATCTCATCCTCTGTCATACCCTTCTCCTCCTGCCCCCAATCCCTCCCAGCATCTGGGTCTTTTCCATTGAGTCAACTCTTCGCATGAGGTGGCCAAAGTATTGAAGTTTCAGCCTCAGCATCAGTCCTTCCAATGAACACCCAGGACTGATTTCCTTTAGGATGGACTGGTTGGATCTCCTTGCAGTCCAAGGGACTCTCAAGAGTCTTCTCCAACACCACAGTCCAAAAGCATCAATTCTTTGGTGCTCAGCCTTCTTCACAGTCCAACTCTCACATCCATACATGACCACTGGAAAAACCAGAGCCTTGATCAGACGGACCTTTGTTGGCAAAGTAATGTCTCTGCTTTTTAATATGCTATCTCCATTGGTCATAACTTTCCTTCCAAGGAGTAGGCGTCTTTTAATTTTCATGTCTTTTAATTTCAGTGTCATAAAGTCTGACACTGTTTCCACTGTTTCCCCATCTATTTCCCATGAAGTGATGGGACCAGATGCCATGATCTTTGTTTTCTGAATATTGAGCTTTAAGCCAACTTTTTCACTCTCCTCTTTCACTTTCATCAAGAGGCTTTTTAGTTCCTCTTCACTTTCTGCCATAAGGGTGGTGTCATCTGCATATCTGAGGTGATTGATATTTCTCCCGGCAATCTTGATTCCAGCTTGTGCTTCTTCCAGCCCAGCATTTCTCATGATGTACTCTGCATAGAAGTTAAGCAGGGTGACAATATACAGCCTTGACGTACTCCTTTTCCTATCTGGAACCAGTCTGTTGTTCTATATCCAGTTCTAACTGTTGCTTCCTGACCTGCATATAGGTTTCTCAAGAGGCAGGTCAGGCGGTCTGGTATTCCCATCTCTTGAAGAATTTTCCAGTTTATTGTGATCCACACAATCAAAGGCTTTGGCATAGTCAATAAAGCAGAAATAGATGTTTTTCTGGAACTTTCTTGTCTTTTTGATGATCCAGCAGATGTTGGCAATTTGATCTCTGGTTCCTCTGCCTTTTCTAAATCCAGCTTGAACATCTGGAAGTTCATGGTTCACGTATTGCTGAAGCCTGGCTTGGAGAATTTTGAGCATTACTTTACTAGCGTATGAGATGAGTGCAATTGTGTGGTAGTTTGAGCATTCTTTGGCATTATTTTTAGATTAGAAGTATAATTTTAATTAATATCTATCTGAAGAGCTATTTCCACAGTTAATAACCACCCCTATGAGGCGGTGTTGACCTTGGAGGGCTTCACATCCCTGTGTGGAAAGGAGAGTTGCTTACTGCTCCCCCACTGCCCCCTACAGTAGGAAATTCCCACTGAGGTGAATTGGTTAGAACTTAGCAAAATGCAGGCTAAAATCAACCTCCATCAGTACCATTTAGAAAACTTCATTTGGAGGTTTAGAAATACGCCACAAAAGGACACTGAAAAGGACACCCTTGCCTAATTGTGTTTAAAATGTGTAGCTATGACAAGTGCTGTCTTCCATCCACAGCCACAGTGTATGTGCCAAGAGCCTGTCCAAGGATATCCCAGTTGCTCTGACACAGAATTCCACTTGTGGAATTCAGTCCTAAGGGACAATTTTATTCATACTATTAATCCTAATATGGAAAAACTTTTATGCATCAAGATGCCCTTCACAGAGTAATTTATATAGTGAAAAACTATCTAGAGACATAATCAAAACAGGAGAATATTTAAATAAACCAGAGAACAAACATAATAACATGTGAAACTGCTCCCACTTGTCCTTAAGCGAACAACAAACAAGTGAAAGTCGCTTAGTCCTGTCCGACTCTTTGTGACCCCATGGACTATGCAGTCCGTGGAATTCTCCAGACCAGAATACTAGAGTGGGTAGCCTTTCCCTTCTCTAGGGGATCTTCCCAACCCAGGGATCGAACCCAGGTCTCCCACATTGTGGGTGGATTCTTTACCAGCTGAGCCACCAGGGAAGCCCAACAACAAACAAATAAGGACATAAATTGTTACTTCAGTGCAAAGAACTAGATGAAAAAAAACCAAAATATTTTTTATTAGTTTTTATTGGAGTATAGTTGCTTTACAACGGTGTGTTAGTTTCTGCTGTACAGCAAACTGAATCAGCTGTACGTATACATATATTCCCTCCTTTTTGGATTTACTTCCCATTTAGGTCACCAGAGAGCATTGAGTAGAGTTCTCTGTGCTATACAGTAGGTTCTCATTAGTTATCGATTTTATACATAGGAGAATCCCAGGGATGGGGGAGCCTGGTGGGCTGCCGTCTATGGGGTCGCTAAGAGTCGGATATGACTGGGCGACTTCACTTTCACTTTTCACTTTCACTTTTCACTTTCATTCACTGGAGAAGGAAATGGCAACCCACTCCAGTGTTCTTGCCTGGAGAATCCCAGGGACAGGGGAGCCTGGTGGGCTGCCGTCTATGGGGTCACACAGAGTCGGACAAGACTGAAGCGAATTAGCAGCAACAGCAGCAGCAGCAGCACTGTATATATGTCAGTCCCAATCTCCCTATTCATCCCATTCCTTCCCCACTTAGTAGCCATAAGTATGTTCTATAAAAAACACCAAAATATTAACATTTCTTAACATAAGTTAACCATACATGACTTTCCTATTCTTCTTTCTCTTTTTCTGTATTTTCCAAAAAAATGTAGAGTGTACTAGTTTATGATGGAAAAACGTAATGAAGTTAAAAGAAAACTATAAGCATTCATAAAAAGAAAGAGTTACACCCAGGAAATTAAGTACTACAAACTCTAATGAAGCCTAGTTTATGTTCCTGAGTATTGGGTTTTGCAAGTTATAATTACTATAAAGACAGTTTGCAAAGAAAAAAAAAATCTCAATTTGTAACAGTGAGACAAGATCTGAGTTGATTCTCTATTCTTTGTAAACAGCCAAGCCAGGAATAAATGTTATGATTTGGAGAAGCTCTTAAAGGATAATCAATAGTAATACTATAGCTGCCCTGTCTTACCTGCCTCTGAGTTTAGCTCTCAGTTTATTAGTCAAACTGAATAGGCTAAAATCAAGCTAATAAGAAAACCAGAGAAAAGTTGTCTAAAATAGATTTTAGGAGATTTGATCCGCATTCTGAAGGCAAACAGGATTTTGAAAAGTTAATTCTGCTTAAAATTTATTTTTGTTGTTGTTACAATTAACTGAACAGTCCAAACTGTTTTTTTCTTCCTGTGATTTGCATTCAGACATAAAGCTAAGAACAATGCAGAAATGGTAATGATGAATAATAAATCACAGACATTTTAGAACTGAAAGGAACTCTTATTTTACAGATGAGAAAGAAAATGAAATACTTGTCTGAGGAACCAGATAAATGGTGTGGGGGCCAGGCCGGAAGCCAGGTCTCCGGAGGCCGGCTCAGTGTGACACTCTTGAGTTCAGAGAGTGAGCTGCCATGGCTTGGGGTGGAATCTGGGCACCCTGCCAGCACGCTCCCTGCCTGGGATCTGGCTGACTACCTTCCTTTGGCTTCATGGCTCCCATTTAGCACTAACAGCTCATTAATACAAAGGGAAGAAAAGGCCTTACTTTTTCAGTGTCTACTACGTGTCAAGTACTTTGTACACATTATGCAACTGCATTTTGCTGCCACGGTACAAAGTAAATTAATTCTTTTCTTTTAGTACTTGAAGAAATGAAGGCCCCAAGAGTTTAAGTCGATCAGGATTTGGCTGAGGTTTTCATTTGTCTCATTTTGATGGTAACTTCTCCCACTGTTAGGCAGCTGACATGGAAAAGTAGATGTGTTAGATTTCTCCAGAGAAAAGAAACCAAAGGGATAAATAGATTGACTGGCTATAACGAATTGGTTCATATAATCATGGAGGCTGATAGTTAGCAAGCTGGAGACTGAGGAGAGATCGTGGTGCTATTCCAATCAGAATCCAAAGGCCTGAGAATGAGGAGCATCAGTGGTATATATTCCAGTCTGAAAGAAGGCAGGCTCAAGGCCCAAGAAGAGCCATTCTTTCTGAATGAAGGCAGCAGGTAGGCGGAGTTCTCCCCTCTCGCTCCTAAGAGGGTCAACCTTTTTGTTCTATTCAGATCTTCAACTTATTGGGTGAGGCCCACCCACATTGGCCCTTAGTCTACCAATTCAAATGTCAATCTCATCCAAAACAACTTCACCGATAAAGCAAGAATAATGTTTGATCAAATGTCTGGGTGCTCTATGGCCTGGTCAGCTGACACATAAAATTAACCAGTATACATCATATTCTTCAGTATGTTGAGGACCTGGACTAGGGAGAGGTAAGCAAGACACCCGGATCACGGATTTACAGAGGCGCTCACTTCCAGGTTCAACAAGCACCCTGGAAGCCTTGCCAGTCTCGCCCTCGTCCTGGCTCTATGCTCCACTCAAAAGGGCAGATTCAATTACCTTTCTTAAACTGAAGTGTTTATATTATGAAACAACTTTCCAGAATCATGTAAACACCATTCTGGAAAAGTCTTGGGTAGGCAGAATTTCTTAAGGAATTGAAAGCAAAAAATATCTGGACTACCAAAAGAAAACAGATCTGGGGGAATTCCCTGGTTGTCCAGTGGTTGAGACTCCATGCTCCCGATGCAGGAGGCTGAGGCTCGATTCTTGGTGACGAAACTAGATCCCACATCTGCCACTAAAGATCATGTATGCCACAGCTAAGGCCCAGCACGGCCAAATAAATTAATATTTTAAAAAGGAAAACAGATGAAAGGTAATTATTTCTATGCTTACTATGGAATGGAATGATAACCCACTTATATTTTCCATGGAAAATATTTCCTTATAATTTAAACAGTATTCTACTGCACAGATCCTAAAGCCTTTCCACAAAATCACAAACACACAAATCTGTGCATTATAGAAAAATGCATAGCTATTCAAGATTAGGCTTGAATTATTTTACTTTTGACTAAAGGTTACTCCCTGTAAATTATAGTTATCTCTCATATTTAGTTATGTGCAGTTACATTAATGCATGATTTTTTTCACAGTTATTGGAAGGACTGAATGAACCTAATGAGATCATATAAATGAAAATGTGTTTTAAACTATTAAGTGCAATAAAGAAAGGCATCATTGCTATTAATGGGATGATAGAGCAATGTCTTACCTCAATTTAGGAGCATGTTGTGCTAAGTTGCTTCAGTTGTGTCCGACTCTTTGTGACTCTACAGTCTGTAGCCTGCCAGGCTCCTCTGTCCATGGGATTTTCCAGGCAAGAGTACTGGAGTGGGTTGCCATTTCCTTCTCCAGAGGATCTTCCTGACCCAGGGACTGAACCCACATCTCTTATGTCTCCTGCATTGGCAGGCAGGTTCTTTATCACTAGCGCGAGAGCTGTACTAATTTATACACTCTCCTTCCATTAACAAGTAAATGTTTCCTCAAACTCTAGACACCATAGGACATGCAATGATAATTCTCCAAACTCAAGCCTGTGGGTATCCAAGAAATCAGATTAGTTTAATAATCAAACTTTGAGAACCAAAGACAGCTAGTCTGGAGTCAAGTTCTATTTGGCATTTGAAATAGGTCTTGACTTAGATGATTTGTTATTTGCCTTGTAAAATAAGACTCTAAATGACATGGGTTGCAGGAACTCAATATTGATGTCTTCAGTTGGGGTCAGGGTCTTAGCTGTATGGCATTAGGTATCAAGTGACAGACTTCAGTGCTAAACTTTGGACAGGGGCAGACTTATTTTTGCACAGAACACCAAGCTGCTTTGAGGCTGTAAGGCTTGTGAAAAATATAGCCCAGCTTGGCCTCTTGAGTTTGTATAGCTTAGGAAGCAAGGAGAGGCTGAACCTGGACCTGAGGAGGCGGCTTCTCTCAGCGCCTCACTGCAGCAGCAGAGGTCAAGACAGTCCCCTCCAGGATGGAATGGGTATAGCCTTTCTAAGAACTCACAGAAATAGTTGGTCTTTGCTAGAGAAGAAGTAGGAGTAAATGAACCAGAGGCCCTACATCAGCAATGGAGGGGACAAGTCAGTAAATTTAAGGGTACAAATGCAAAGTAGCACTCACCAAATGTGAGTGCACAGACTGGTGGAGTCTTGGAATATTAAAGTTACAACAGGAAGACATGTTTTGGACCATTAAGAAGAGCAACTTTCTATGATTACCACGATCAAAATCACTAAATAAATTCTGCCATAATAAGTTCACTGCCACTGAGCATGTTCAGCTAGAGGCTATGTGATCATGATCATGGATGCTTCAAAGAAAGGTTGGGATTCACGGGGTAGATGAGCTCTGAGATCGCTTTCAACTCTGCTAGTCCGTGACCTTTACATAGAAACCAAAGGAAAAAAAACTGGATGAACATGGAGAGATAACCCAAAGCTTGACTCCTGTCTGAAACTGAGCAGTTGTTTAAAAGGAAGAAATGGGTAATCAGTGTATCATGAAATCATTCACATTTTTAGTTATTTAGGATGAGTTCTCAAACATCTGATGAGTTTTAATGTTTACAGGGACACTGAATTTGGGAAAGTTGTTTTCTAACACTGAATAGATGAATGGTCTAATGAAATGAGTTACATAAAGATCACAGTACCCACAAACAGGTCTCTGTGAGAGAGAGAGCACCCCTACAGCCTTTAAAAATGCTGGAGTGGAAAACTCCACAAAGAAGTAACCTTTACATTGCCATCTGCTGGCTACTGGTATAAGTGCAATATAATACAATCTGAAATATTCTAATCAGATCCAACTGGAAATAAGAATACTGATTGAACTTACAAGTGATAGGAATCAAATGGCTTCACTAAGTACTCAAATGCAAAATAAATACTAGAATACTTTTAAAAGTCTGTTGGAGATCCACCTGGTTATTGCCTTAATTAGATGTCCTACTTGACTTGTGAATTCTCCCAGTGGTGCATCCATGACCAGTACTGAAACAGCCCTTGGAAATGAGGCATCCTAACAAGTCCTACATTGGCAGTTTATTCAGGCCAATGTTCAGCTCCCACAGATAGTTTCCTTTGGGAGAGCTGACTCTATCCCCTAGTAATATAGTGATATTTGTTATATTCATTTCCAAATATATATATATATATATATTTAATATATATGGCAAGTGGAAGGCAGACTACATTAGGCCAAATTATCTTAAGTACATAAGTCATGAAGTCAAGCAGAGAAGCCATTCCAAATGCACATATTTTAGTCTCACAGGTCATAGGCTAGGCTTTGAAGAACACAGGGCCCCTATGCTGATAATTCACTCCTCCCCCAACAGAGGTACTTTCATAGCATCTTGTTCATTCTGCATTTAAAATGTGGTTGTTACTGTATTATTGCTATTTTTGTTCCTATCTGCTTCTGTACTAAATTGTAGTCTCCTTGAAAGCAAGCTGTGGTGTTGGAAGAGACTCTTGAGCACCCCTTGGACTGCAAGGAGATCCAACCAGTCCATTCTAAAGGAGATCAGTCCTGGGTGTTCTTTGGAAGGACTGATGGTAATGCTTAAACTCCAGTACTTCGGCCACCTCATGAGAAGAGTTGACTCACTGGAAAAGACTCTGATGCTGGGAAGGATTGGGGGCAGGAGGAGAAGGGGACGATAGAGGATGATATGGCTGGATGGCATCACCGACTCAATGGACATGAGTTTGGGTGAACTCCGGGAGTTGGTGATGGACAGGGAGGCCTGGTGTGCTGCGATTCATGGGGTTGCAAAGAGTCGGACACGACTGAGCGACTGAACTGAACTGAACTGAAAGCAAGCATCATATATAATTTACATTTCATTTTTTTAGCATTCAACACATGCTTTGTCATTAGGTAGTCCCTCAATAAGTATTTATTGAGTTGAGATCAAAAGAAGGAAGGAAGAGAGGAAGACAAGAAGGATCCAAAGTGTCCAAAATCAGTATTTCTATTCTATACCTCATGTCTTAGCTTTAGACTCTAGTTTTCAAATGCAGACTCTAGTTTTCAAATCTCAGACTTTGCCATCTGAGATGCTCAGCAGAAATTTCATCTTCAGCAATTTCCAAATGAATCCTACTATCGTTGTGCCTCAAACTGTTCTGTAATTAGTTTACCAGTTAAGATCTAACCATCTTCCCAACCATGTAAGTCACCCTCTATTCCCCCATTTCCAGACTACCTACTTTCAATAAGTTCTGCCAATTATACTGAAAGAGACCCATCAGTGGTATCTTCCTATTTCCTCCCTCCTTCTCCCAATTACCTGCTTTGGTTCACATCCTTGCCACCTCTTATGGCATCTTAAATAACTTCCTAATTTGCTCCTGTCCTCAGTCAGCTACCTCATCTACCCTTCATCTGCCACCAAAATTATCCTCCATACAGATACATCATCATCTACTTTTAAACTTTCAATGGCTTGCCACTTTTTATAAGACAAGCCAACAGTGGCATACAGTAGTCATCATAATCTTCTCACACTTACTTTTTGAGATATTCTGTTCCATAAACCCTAACAATTCTGGACAAATTGTCTTTCTCCAGCCGCTCTGCTGATTCTCAATCCTGTGTGCCTTCCCACAGGTCATCCAGTAGACCTAGAATGCCCATCCTAACCCCACCTGCCTTGGTCACTGTCTGCCTACTGAACAGTTTGTGACCCAGTTTAGATGGTACCGCCACTGTGCTGTTTACCCCAGAAGATAAGCAACTGCAAATTTACCTAATCAATGGCAAGATCCTCTGGTTTTATATTCCCCTAGCACTTTCCTTAGGGCATTTAATAGGGGCAACAGCTAGCCCATAGGAAAGCTCTGTGCAAATTAGGTAGAAGTGTCCCCTCTGGGCAGGGGCAGCTCTGTGTCAGGCTGTAAGACTTGACAAGTGAAATATGGGCTGGATTTCAGCTTAGTCAGGTTGAACTTGACGCTTTGGTCAGATTCCCTCAAGCAGTGAAAAACCTCGTCCAACTGAACATGGTAGCCCAAGAACTTACCACAATGATTACGATTGCTTTTTTTTTATTTTTTAAAAAAATATTTATTTATTTGGCTGCACCAGGTCTTAGCTACAGCATGTGGGATCTTTTAGTTGTGGGATGAAAACTGTTAGTTGTGGCACATGGGGATCTAGTTCCCTGACCAGGGCTCAAACTCAAGCCCCCCGCCTTGGGAGCGTGGAGTCTTAGCCACTGGACCCCTAGGGCAGTCCCAGAATGTTGAGTCCTGCCCCCAGGCAACAGGTGAGCGGTCTTGTACCAATGCCACAGAAGTGGAGCCCAGAACCAAAGACATTTTTGAAGCTAATTGAGCCCCTCTGTAACTGTGGCCAAATTCCAGTGGTCATCACTAATAAGCTTCCCGACTCCAAATTAGGCAAAGATGCCCACTCCAGTAAACACCTTAGGGCACTCTAACCAATCACCTAACACTAACCTTCCGGCAGGGATTTTCTTTGTCTTGAGGCTATAAAAGTTGGCTATGAATCCATGAAAACTGTTGACTCTCCCTAGCCTGTGAGGAGGTCGCCCATTGTGCTCATAATACCCCTTTATCTCTGCTCTTCATCCTTAATAAACTCATTTTCTTCTAAAACGCTCTATGTGTGGAAGTTCTTTAGCACTCAGCACTTGGATTGCCCCAAGACATAATGGCCTTTCTGATGCCAGTCTTTACCACCAGCTGATGAATTCCTAGAAGGCAGGTAGATCAATCAAAATTTGTATTCTCAGAACCTAGGCCATGTAAACATTGATAAGTATTGTTTGAATGGCTATTTTTTGGCATGAGGAGATATTCCAAAAATTATCAAAGATCTCTTAAGTATATAAATGTGTACATAAGTGTTCTTAGTTGTGTAGTCTTGGGCAAGGAATTTGACTTTCTTATGCCCTGGTTTCCTCATCTACGTAGTGGACATAAAAATAGTACCTACCCTAGGATTGTTATGAGGATCTGATGAGATAGTATCTGTAAAGTGCTCAGAAAAGCACCCCGTCCCGAGTATGACTTATTAAGTATTGTCTGTTACTATTAACATAGGATAAAAAAGAAAAGATTCTGAGGTGAATCTTTTTAACATTGACAATGAGACAATTCTGGAAGAAGAATTTTTCTGCTTTGATTTAAAAAATATAGAGACATTTCAGTTTATATAAAGATATTACCATTAATATTAAATGATTAAAGATATTTTAATATTAAGGTATAGAATACTAATAGTTCAGAATTTGGAAGGAGTTTAGAGGTAACCCAACAGCTTTTCGTATAGATATAAGAACTGGTCAAGTGACCTTTCTGCAGGTTCTAGTGTTTCTCCATCTGACCCTTACCAAGTGTCCAGCATCATTTCTTCATTTCCTCTCTTCCAGAACCCCCAATATTCTCCCTTCCACTCAACTAGCCTCAGTCTCAGGTACCATTAGCCTTGCCCACAATGCATTTTCACAACTTTTTTTTGCCTCTGCCTGTGATATCTTCCTTCCTGTGCCTTGCTCCCATCTTAGAGGATTTAACCCCTCATGCACATTCTTCAAGCCCCACTTTGATTATTAGATCTTCTCTAGTGAAGCCTTCCCCTACTTCCTCAGCCAAAGCTAGCTGCTTCCTCCTCTGTGTTCCCAGAGCTCGCTCTGTGTTCATATACCTATTTAGCATGAATCAGAGTAAGGACAGGACTTCCCAGGTGGCTCAGGGATAAAGAACTCATCTGCCAATGCAGTAGATGGAAGAGATACGGGTTTGATCCCTGGGTTGGGAAGATCCCCTAGAGAAGGAAATGGCAACTTACTCCAGTATTCTTGCCTGGAGAATCCCATGGACAGAGAGGAGCCTGGTGGGCTACAGTCTATGGGGCTGGAGAGAGTCGGATATGACTGAGCAATTACACACTGGAGTGCAAGGACTCTAGATCCCACCTGTCTAGGTTTAAATCCCAGTTCTGTCACCCTTCACTTGTTCTTCCTTTGCTCTTCTCAGTTGTTTTCTCTCTCAAATGGGAACAATAATGTATTCAGTCATTCAACAGTTCATTATTGATTGCCTATTGTGTGTCCGGAGAAGGCAATGGCAACCCACTCCAGTACTCTTGCCTGAAAAATCCCATGGATGGAGGAGCGTGGTAGGCTACAGTCCATGGGGTCATAAAGAGTCGGACACGACTGAGCGACTTCACTTTCACTTTTCACTTTCATTCACTGGAGAAGGAAACGGCAACCCACTCCAGTATTGTTGCCTGGAGAATCCCAAGGACAGGAGCCTGGTGGGCTGCCATCTGTGGGGTCGCACAGAGTTGGACACGACTGACGTGACTTAGCAGCAGCAGCATTGTGTGTTAGGAGCTGTTCCAGGACCTAGAATTGTATGGTAAATAGGTCAAAGTCCTTGCTGTCATGAACATTTATGGGGAGAGTCAAATAATTAAAAATGAACAGTGGTTTGGCCAAAAAGTTTGTTTGGGTTTTCCATAATGCTATATAGAAACACCCAGCTCAGAGGCATCCCCCATTCTGCTGACAGGATGATCTAAATTCTAACTGCCTCTGTCATACTCCAGTGGGTTAGTCACTAAGTCGTGGCTGACCCTTGCGACCCCATGGACTGAAGCCTGCCAGGCTCCTCTGTACATGGGATTCTCCAGGCAAGAATACAGGAGTGGGTTGCCATTTCCTTCTCCAGGGGATCTTCCCAACCCAGGAATCTAATTGGTGTCTCCTGCATTGCAGGCAGATTCTATTGTACTCTGTTTCATACTTTTTCATGGATTGACTCAACATTACCTAGAGAGTAAGTTTCAGGTGCCTTGACATGAAGGATGAAGTTGTGGAGACCTAGCCCCTGCCTTCCTCTCCACTGCCTACCTTGCACATACACTCCAGCCACACCAAAGTACTAGTTCCCCAGATAATGTATGCCTGGTCTCTATGCCTTGCTTTACGTTGTCTCCTTTCCCTGAAAATCATCCCCTCTTCCACATTTGTGCTTGTCCAGTTCAGACTCAGGGCCAGAGATCTTTCTCCTGTGTGCTCTCATTCTAACCTGGGAATGCTTCAGTACTTCTACAACACTGCTGCTGCTGCTGCTAAGTCGCTTCAGTCGTGTCTGACTCTGTGCGACCCCATAGATGGCAGCCCACCAGGCTCCCCCGTCCCTGGGATCCTCCAGGCAAGAATACTGGAGTGGGTTGCCATTTCCTTCTCCAGTGCACGAAAGTGAAAAGTGAAAGTGAAGTTGCTCAGTCGTGTCCGACCCTTAGTGACCCCATGGACTGCAGCCTTCCAGGCTCCTCCATCCATGGGATTTTCCAGGCAGGAGTACTGGAGTGGGGTGCCATTGCCTTCTCCGGCTTCTACAACACTACTTACCAGGAATTCTTAAAGTGATCTGTCTCCATATAGCTGCCTCTCTTGTTGGCTTCTAGTTTTCTCAAGGGCAGGGATTGGGTTCTTTTGGTTTTTTTGTCTTTGTTGTTTTATTCTGATTGTCTTTTTAGTTTTTTTTTTTTTTTTAAAGAAACATTTACTTTTAATTGAAGGATAACTGCTTTACAATATTGTGTTGGTTTCTGCCATACATCAACATGAACCAGCCATATGGGACTGGGTTCTTGATTATGTTTTGTACCCAAGGCATGATCTGAGTTCTGGCCAAGAGCAGCTAAGCAGGGACTGGGTTCATGTCCTTTATCTCACTGTCAGCTAAGAATTCACTCCCTAAATATGTCGCTTTGTCCCAGGCCCACAACACACTGCTGCCTGGGAGATTTGTTCAGGTGAATAGGTTTCAAAAATGCCTGATATTTTCCAAGTGTCTTTCATCAGATTCATCCATAAAATCTAAAAAGAAGATAAAATGTATCTCTCAGAGGCAGAGACATTTGTTCCTTGATCCTAGAGTTTTAACTCATAGGTTTTGAAAGAAAATCGAATACTTGAAGAAGCAGGCATAGTTTGAATTCATCCATTTACACTGTTCAACTTCTTATCATTTCAACTGCAAGATCACCTGCCAAGTATAATTCCTATTATCTTTATCATACTTTTTCTTGATACTTGGAAAGTTTTTCTTAATAATTAGAAATGTAATATAAGAGTTGAGAATGCTAAGTCAATTCCTCTTTGAACATTATTTTCTTTACTTAAGCATCCTTCTACAGTAAGTGCAAAGCTCTAGATTCCATCAGCAAATTGTTTTCCTATGCACTCACATAAAGTGATTTTTTTTTTATATGAAGTGGTTTTCTTTAATAGTTCTATGCTCTAATCACCTAAAAAAATTTAACCTGGAGCTGAGACTAATCATCACAAACTTTCAAAAGTTTAGTAAGAAAAACAAGAGCTAAATTATAGTTGTAGAAAAGCCATTGTCACATAATCTAAAATATGACATAAATTAATTTATCTATGAAACATGCAGACACAGAGGTTGCAAACATGAAACCACAGGCTTGTGGTTGCCAAGTGGGAGAGGGTTTGGGGAAGGGATGTTTTAGGAGTTTGGGATTCGCAAATGCAAACTATTATGTATAGAAACGATAAACAACGAGGCCCTACTATATAGCACAGGGAACTATATTTCATATCTGTGATAAACCATAAATGAAAATGAAAAAGAATGTGTGTATATCTATGTATATGTATATCTGAGTCACTTTGCTGTACAGCAGAAATTAATACAACACTGTAAATCAACTATACTCAAATAAATTTTAAAAAAGAAAAGCCACTGTCAACTTAACAGAGAAACCAGATTTACTTAATATGTCCCTGGGACAAAGCTGCAAAATGTTTGAGTCCATTCTGTTCATGGTAGAAAAGAGAGAAACCTCCTTAAATTGTTTGTACCTTCTTCTTCCCCAAACCCTTGTCCATTGTTTGACCTTGACATCTCCTTTACTGAATTTCCATAACCTGTCAGATAAGATACAAGATCCACTGTGATCACCTAAAAGATGCCTTCCCCTTTAAGACCTCCACGCCCTTGAACAGCCTGAGCTCTTCACTTGAAAAGCACTTTCTTCTCTTGCTGGTCTGGTGAAAGCTTACTTATCCTGCAGGAATTAATTCGGAAGTCACCTGCTCAGCTCCTGGCTCCCTTCCTCCTCCAGACAGGGAAAGGGGTGGCCTTCTTTGTGCTCTCAGCCAGCCCTAGACTTTCTAACCTCATTTGCCTGGGTGTGACGGATATCTGTTTCCTAGACTATGGGCTCCCTGAGGGCAGGGACCATGTTTACTCCTCTTTGTATGCTCCAGTGACTGACTGAGTGTCCGTATCTGTTCACTGACTGAGTGCCAGCAGCAGAGAGAAACACTGCATGGGAGAACAACTCCTCATCCACGAAGTGTTCAAGGGAATGTAACCAAGTTCATCCCAGGCTGGCAAATGGAGAAAGCTGGCTAAAAAACTGCAGCAAAAGAAGCCCTGATCTGATAATACTTCTTCCAGAGATGTGGCTGAAAGATGAAGAGCATTTTCACTACATTCTTGTTAGGGGAAACACTGACAGAAACTTATCCACCCCGGTTAGGCACCATAGTAACTATCTGCATGAGTCATCTTATAACAGGAGGTCTGGTAAGGAACATGGAACTAACAAGCCACCACCAACCGGAAGAATTTGGGAAAGGTCAAAAGGAGACGCCACATGTCCTACCAACTTCCCAGAACCCTCCTCGCTGGAATCCCTCTTGGCTGAGCAATGCATGGGGCATGAGAAAGAACCCTCAGTCAGAATGACTGGCTAGAGAAAACCCAGAAACTAATCCCATCACCATAAAACCCAAGACAGTGAGCCATATGGCAGAGCAGTCCTCCTGGGTTCCCTTACCCTACTGCTCTCCACCCAGGCACCCCTTTCCCAGTAGTCTCTTGCTTTGACAGCAAGTGTTCCCTTGGAGACAATTCATTTCAGAGTGTTAGACGAAAGTCCACTCTCGGGCTATGGAAGGTGTCTCCCTTCCTGTACGCTCTTCAATCCTCAAATTCTTTCCTTACAACACTCATCCTACTCATCAGGGACATTTAAGTTAAATGAGTTTAACCCAAAACAACTATGCTGAGACCTAAATGTTAAAGAATGCTGTGTAACATATATTCAATAAAGTCTTGATTTAAAAAAAATGCTTTATCGAACATCATTTCTTTCCACCTCACCACAACAAGTTAAAAGATTTCTATTGGTGCAAACATTTAAAAGTCAGGAATAAACGTAGAGGATAACAGCAAAAGGTTTGTTTATGTATGTTGACACCACTGTGTGAGGAAGACCCAGCAGGGTTTACATTTATGCCATATAAATCGCTCTAGAACCAGATGAGGCTTACAAGGTACCTTGCAACTCATCTCCTCTAAGCTATAAAGTCTCTCTTTTTTTTCCCTGGCAAAAGTTTGAGAAACTTACTGCTGTTTTCTATCAGTGGATACAACAGATGGCTGGCACATGCCTGCTTGCTTAATGAAATGGGCCCTCTGCAGAATTACTCTTTGATCCCTGGTGGCACGTCCACAACACCACAATGCAAAATACCACAACGCAGCAGAATCTAAACACTAAAGGTTTAAAGTTGTGCTTTTGATATGAGTACCTTCTTTTTTAAAAGAAGAAATCATGCCCACAGTATGTAAACGTTTCCACGTTCTCACTTGGAAACCATGAAACAGGGATCAAAAATCGAGGCATTTCCTTCATTTGGTGACATAAAACCACTGCAAACTCCAAGGGTGCAAAGGGATAAACTACTTGGGTTGTAACCACCAACACAATCATAACTCCATCAGGAAAAAAATGTGGACGGTACACATTGAAGGATTTAACTAATGACAATAAGCACTACCATAACTTCAGAGTTGGGAGGAGGTATTTAAGGGCATTTGGCAGTTGCTTTGAAGAGCGAGAGGAAGTATTTAAATGAAAATTCACTCTCTATTGTTTTTCTTTGATTTTGGTCAAGGGGAGAAAGGAAGGAAAATACCATTTTAATACAGGTCTTCTTAACACAACCAGTCCAAGGGGAAATTTGAGACTTGGAATTGCAACCAAATTAAGGGGCCCAGTGTTACATCATATCAACCACCATACTGCAAAACAAGCTCTCTAGGGGATGATCCAGTTGATTTTATAGATACCTGTCAGTAGAGTGATCCTATTAAAAAAAAAAAAAACCTAGCAAAAATGTGAGTCAGTTGTCAGGAAAATAGTCTGTTTCTGACTTTTTTTTCCCCTCAATGGTACTTTCTTCATTTTAAATCTGAATTTGGATACAAATACACATATACAGGCTTTCCAGGTGGCACAGAGGTAAAGAATCTGCTTGCCAATAAAGGAGACACAGGTTTGATCTCTATGTCAGGAAAATCTCCTGGAGAAGGAAATGGCAACCCGCTCCAGTATTCTTGCCTGGAAGATCCCATGGACAGAGGAGCCTGGTGGGCTATAGTCCATGAGATTGCAAAGATACACATTATGCATGCATGTGCATTACATTACACACTATTATATATAAAATAAAAAACAAGGACCTACTGTATAGCACAGGGAACTATATTCAATAGTTTGTAATCTATAATAGAAAAGAATCTTCAAAAAATATATATACATGTATAACTGAACCATCTAAAAAATAATATATATATGTATAACTGAACCACCTTGCTGTACATATAAAATAACACAACATTCTATAATAAAACAACAATGCTTCACTTAAAAACAACCAAAAAAGGCTAAATTTGGGTGCTAACTGGAATCATTTACAAAGACACAACAATCTAGGCAAAAGTCTCAGTCTTTCCTTATAGTTGGCTTTATATTATTGTTATTCTGGCAGTTTTCAGTAATTCAAGAAGTTTTTTTAATTGTAGAGAGCTAATAAAAGTTATGAACACATTTATATTTAACCTTACATTTTGGAAGATATTTCACTTTATACACTGTATCTTCAGCATATCTACTATTTTCTATTTTCAATGATCACACATTGAACAAAGGAGCATGTTCCTGCAGTTTAATCCAATAAAGTAAATTTTCCACACCATACACATGTCCACCCATTTCCCCAGGGCAGCAGGTAAAACGTTCTTCCTTTCCTGTATCCACAGCAATGTTCTAAACTTTTGTTTTTAAACATCCTAAAACTGAGAAAAATGAATATATATATATATATATATATATATATATATATATATATATATCTTTTAGAGGTTGCAAGAATTATGACCACTATACATGACTACTATACCGGGCTTTCCTGGTGACTCAGTGGTAAAGAGCCCGCTTGCAATGTAGGAGAAGCGGCAAGAACCTCTGGTTCAATTCCTGGGTTGGGAAGATCCCCTGGAGAAGGAAATGGCAACCAACTTCTGTGTTCTTGCCTGGGAAATCCCATGGATAGCCCATGGGGTTTTAAGAGTCGGACACGACTCAGCAACTAAACAACAATGATACATGACAAAAAGCTTACTCTAAGATCTGGACTTGTTGGTACAGATCATCAGAGCTTGCTTAATAATTCAGGTGATGGACTTAAAGTTAATATTGGCCCATTATCTTCATCCAGAAGATTTCTCTTCCATAGACACCAATTTCATTCCAACCCTTGCCAAACATCATGAAGTACAGGCATTTGGTCATAAGAAGATAGGAAAACTAGCATAGATGGCTCAGCATAAATTCATCATTACCGCTACCAGAAGCCAACAGAAAAAGGGATGCCCTATTAACTAGGGACCAGAGTCATAGTACCTTAGCATCTTTATGCAAGTGATAGAATATAGTAAAGTGATTAAGATCAAGTCTATATAATCTTTATAAACAAAGATCTATTTATACAATTTCTAGAAATAAAATATTTGGCCTGACACCAAATTTCTTCATATGGAAATCAAGAGTGGTGTCTCAGTATTAGAATTCAGATTTGTCTAACAAAACTTCTCATTAAAGTTTTATTTGAAAGCCTTTTGGTTTAGAAAGGGTTATTTTCCAAATAAAATGTTTAATTAGTGTGTAGTGTAGAAAACCAAAGTAGTTGCTCTTGGCCTCTACTTATCTCAAATTTAGGGAAAAATTAGAATAAAGAATGCCTCATTGAAAAATATCAACTATTAAAAGTTATATACAGTAATAAAGACTATTTTCCCTTTAATTATCCCAATCTTCTAAGCTTAAGCCTCTTTAGTAGAAATTCTCTAATCTAAAAGCCTTGAGAAGGTGCACGTCATAAAATGAATGAATATTTTAAATGGGCAATCAAGTAGAGACAGAATTTTTAAGAGAGAGGAAGAGGTCAAGGAATCTGATTTCAGGCAGGAAAGTTTAGCAAAGCAGACTTTTGAAGATTTCACAAAAAAATAGTCAGTGAGAACTATACATAAGCAAATTCTTTGGGATCCATAGGTTATGATCAGCCATTTTACCATTTTGTTGAGTGATCTGCAGTGCAAAAATGAAACTGGATAAAAATATAAGTAAACTATTTATAATACAGTACATCATCCAGTTTTAGACGCTGAAGTATAACTTTTTACATACGTTTAATGTAAAATAATTTTTAAAATTACAAATCAAAACACATTCACTGTGGAAAAACCAAAACATAGATAAACCAAAACATAGAAAACCAAAACCAAAAGGTAGATATAACTAATGTTAACACCTTGGAGGATTAGACATTTATCAGACATGTTTTCCTATAACTGTCCATATATTCTGTAATGAAACTAAACAGAATATACTATTATAGGCTATTGCATAATTTGTCATGAACATCTTTCCATGGCATTGAGTAGATATCTAGATATTTTTATTAATGCTTCTTGCCATTATCAGAGACTTCTAGGTTGCCCATTTTTTTCCTTTTATTAATAGCATGACCACGAACAGGCTGGCACCAAAAACTTTATTCGTATCCATGATTATTTTCTCAAGATGAATCTCTGGGAGTAAAATATCCTAGTCAAATGATCCATGTCAATTCTTTTGCCATCAGAGTCAAATTGCCCTACAGAAAAGCTAACATGCATCAGAAACAAATCAGTAAGGATAATCCTCCACAAACTAAAAATACTTTTAAAAACTTGACCAACGTAGTGTGAGAATACGAATCTCACTGTAATTTTTATTTGCATTTGTTTGGAGTCAAACATGAAAGTCATTTTAAATGGCCCCAAGAATAGCATGGGTTAGTGAACAAATACTTTATTGGAAGTAGATAACACCTACTGGATCTTCAATCCTAAAATTTTTAATTTTCCATGGTTACTGAAACATTTAATATTTAAGATTAAATTTTCATTAATAAGCTATGTGTCTTGCTTGTGCTGAAATCCCTAAATGTTTGACATTTTGAATGAAATAATTAGATAATGGAAGGAACTCTTCATTTTTCCATGTAGATGCTTTGATGTGGTTTGGATTTAGCCAAAGTTGCCTTTCTAAAGTCTTAGAGTATTTTTTGGTATTGAAGTCATATTTTTTCCATATTCAAAATTTCCATGCATTTCAAAAATTATGGTGCTGGAATCACAGAACTTTATTGGCATTAGTCACATCTAAATAATATTTTAAAACATCTTGCTGTTTGGCATCATGTAGATCCTTTCTCCTTTCTCAGTATCCCCCACTCCTCCAAAAAGGAAACATAACAGATTTCACACAGTTACCTGTGGTAACCAATCTGGAGCAAACTGAACTGAGGTGCTAACATTGGCCAGCATAATCCACAAGAGGAATCAACAACTAAACCAGAGAGAAAAAGACTCTTGAAGCTTCATCTACATGCCAGTTCCACCACCCTCTCTAATCCTCTACAAGAAATATTCCTCAGATTCTTGGATATGCAATCCATTTTGTACTCAACAATATGACAACGTTTGCAAAGGGGAGAGAGCATGGAATTTAAGCCTTTGCTTCAAGTTCCATTCTTCGGAAGACAAACTCATAGGAAAAATAAATAGATTGATAAACCAATCAAATCAACTAACCAGAGCTACTAATATTTTCTACTTTGCCTGAAGTTACTGAACACTGTCAGCTAGGGAGGGGTGCAAGTCAAACTAACGGTTCTTTGCTGTTGTTTGGTCACTAAGTTGTGTCCGACTCTTTTTTTGACCCCCATAGACTGTAGCCTGCCAGGCTCCTCTGTTCATGGGATTTCCTAGGCAAGGATACTTGAATGGGTTACCATTTTCTCCTCCAGGGGGTCTTCCCAGCCCAGGGATCAAACCCTTGTATCCCACGTTGACAGGTAGGTTTCTTACCACTGACACACAAGGGAAGTCCCTAATGGTTCTTACAAATCTATAGAAGTATAAATAAAGAAAATGTTCCTTTTTAAAATCACAGAATCAATATTGATCCCAGCTGACAAGTGGTCAAACACAATAGATTCAGGTGAAAAATAAAAGGTGACAATAAAAGGCCATTCATTGATTTATCACTGGGTTTCACAATAATTCAAGATTAGCTGTCCATAAAGTATCTATGAAGAGGAAACTGTAGCGGGGGAAGGAAGGAATACCCTCCTCAGAGAGCAGTAGGAGCTTCAGTGAGCTTATCTGCAAAATGGGGGTATTAGAATAGATGACCCTCCTGTTAGGAACTCTGGTGGACCCAAAACATCTATTCCTGTATGACAATGGAAGTGTTGAAGGATCTAGAGTTGAAAGGAAAAATGAGAGAACAGACCTGTGGAAAAGGCAGCTTAAATAATCATGCCTATACTACAGCAGGTAATTAGAGAGAACCAAAGTGGTGTCTCAATTCAAAGTAACTACTTTTTATAAAGTGTTTTCTGGATCACATTCTTTATGAAAATAGCCATTTAAGCAGCTTTAGAATAAAAAGACCTAAAATGTGGTTTTAATTACAATGATTTTCATAAGTAGACACATTTTACCCACTAATGAGCAGAAGAATTTATTAACTTACCATTTGTCCTCTAGAGTAAATTCTCCAATTGAACAAAAGAAACTAAGCTTACATTTTATCTTCCCTTTCTTTTCCAAAATACAGGTCATTTAATACTGAAACATAAAAAAAGATGCTAATATGCTAAGAAATAAAAGGAATGCTTCTTCATAAAAATACAGTGTAGTTTTCTTTTTCATGTGAAGGTATTAAAAAACCAATAGCTTCCAATATTTTACAAACATTCTTCTATGACACTTTGAGTCTGTGAACTTGTACCAGAAATATATAGTGTTATCATTAGTGAATAACACTCAATATGTCATTTTTTCAAAGGCACAATATCAAAAGTACTTACAGACTTTAAAAATTGTTTTAAAGTGTAAACAATGTCACAGATGGTTGGTTGGTATATATCGATACTATGGGGAAAAGAGACTTTTAAGTATTATGTTAAATTTTAAAGTCAATGAGCACAGAAAAAAGTCATGCTGCTATTTGAGGTCATTATATTTCCAGCAGTCTGAAGACACTGAGACTTATCAAAATAGTGATCTTAGGCACTTTGCCTAGCTCTTTCTTCTGGGAATCTTCAATTTATGTGACATATTTAAATAAATGGGAGTTAACTCTTTATTTGCTTTGGAGATCAGATGAGAAATCACTCTTGAAAATTGTAAAAAAGAAAAATGTAGCCGACTACATGTTATATCGCCTTATTTCTATCTGCCATCAGGTGCTGGAAATATTATAGGGTGATTTTCTCCAGCCTTTCTGGTTAACAGGACTCACCTGCCCTGCAGCTTGCCAGGTGAAATTCATAGAATGGATATTGACAGGAATAGCTGGCATTCTCTGCTGTGCTCTTCTGAAATCATGTGTAAAGGGGGCCATTTTCCCCTCTGAAACAATCAAGATATCTTCTTCAAGTCCTGGTTTAAAAACACACACACAAAGAAATAAAGCTATCAAACTAGCTGAACTTAGAAGAATCCAAAACAGAACTTGCGTGCCAAAAGAACACCGAAGAATTAGTAATGGGTCATTTCTTTTCACAAAGCACCTGCCTTCAAGTACCAATTAATGTTCCTGTGGATGATAAGAATGATGGCAAAGACATGCTTTCAGTGAAACGGAGTGAACTGTGGGGTAAACTGGTGCCAACACATGCTCGGTCCACTGAAAAACGCTGGATTGTAGAAACCAACAACAGCATGATCAGAACATTAGAACAGCTTAGATTTATGGAGAGAAAAGCTTAAACGCTTTTAGATGGAAAAGCGATAGTCCATAGGATCGAAGAGTCCGACACGACTGAAGGGGCTTAGCAAACACGCAACTAACTAAAAAGGGGACAATCTTCCTTGGAAATTAAGTTTTACAAACATTCTAAATGCATGTATCTCTCCTTTAATAGAAGAGCTGCAGGGCGTGAAGACCCAGGCATTTGGGAAGAAGTAGAAGCTCCCGCGAAACCTTACCTATGAGCACTCTCGCCTGGTGAGCGTCGATCCACAGGTACAGGCTTTCCTCCGGCTGCTGCCCGACCTCCGCTCGCAACACCAGCAGGCACGGGAGGATGCTCCAGAGCCAGAGCGCGCCGGCAGGGAAGGCGCTTTTCCGGGCCATGCTACTCCGGACCTCCTGGATCGTGGTTCTCGCAGCTGAAACTCCTCCCGCACCTACCCAACCTGCCGCCCTTAAGTTGTCTCCCAGCCGGAGCAGTTCCCCGCGTAGACGGCTGGGCGTGTAGCCTCTTGGCTCTGGTACGTGAGCCTGGGTGTGCTGGAGGAGGAGTAGGAGGAGGGAGAAGAACTGGAGAGAGCGGGACAAGGGAACGGGGAGCAGGTGGGAGAGGAGGGAGCGGAGGCGCAAGACTGGCAAAGCAGGAGATGCCAGCCCGCCGAAGGAGACACAACGGTCAGAGGGTTAAATATAGCGGGAGAGTTAGAGCAGGAAGGGCAGGCGCAAGTGCGGTGCGAGCAATGAGTGACGGTGCCCAGTCGGCCGCCACTGGGGGGCGCTGGGGGGACGCGCGGGGGTGGGGAGGCGCGGAACCCCGGAGACCTAGTCCACCCGCCGTGCGCCGCTTGGGAGCAGACGCGGAAAAGGGCCCTCCAAGGGACCCCTGGGACGTCACTTGCGCTGCCTCTGGCCAGATGAGGCATGAACGGAGGGAAATGCGGTGAATTGACTTATTAAGGCTTGACTGAACCCAGACGATAATAATGATGATAAGTTCCATTGGTACCCCGGTGTTAAATGAAGGCTCATATTCCTCCACTTTTCTCACTGTCCCACTTCTCCCATATTCCACCCCTGTCATTCTTCACTCTGCAAACACTTGGCGCATTCCCATCTATTTAAAACCCGAGAGTCCACTGTCCAGAAGTGCCCTGGTTGCTGGCGCTGGGGCTGACCAGGGCGTGGGGCTTTCACTCCTCGCTTGTCTGACACTGCGGAGAATGCTTTTTACAGCTGGGGACGCTCTTCTCCCTGCTCACCGGCAGCACCCTGAGCTCTGGATGACAGGCTTGCCTAACGTGCTGGGGTCGGGCTCAAAAAGTCATGACTATCTTCATGTTGCTGCTAAGTCACTTCAGTCGTGTCTGACTCTGTGTGACCCCATAGACGGCAGCCCACCAGGCTCCCCCGTCCCTGGGATTCTCCAGGCAAGAACACTGGAGTGGGTTGCCATCTCGTTCTCCAATGCATGAAAGTGAAAAGTGAAAGTGAAGTCACTGAGTCGTGTCCGACCCTCAGCGATTCCATGGACTGTAGCCCACCAGGCTCCTCCGTCCATGGGATTTTCCAGGCAGGAGTACTGGAGTAGGGTGCCACTGCCTTCTCCGACTATCTTCATAGTTGCGAGTATATTGAGAAATTTGGAGGCGTGCCGCGCTGGTACTGAAATCTCAGGCGCTTTAGAGCAAGCCAAGGCTCTGGCCTTGCATACGGGAAGAGTAGTTGGCTGGCAATGGGCTCTGGCCAGCTACACCCATTAAACCCCAGTAGGGATTTAATTTGCCCCCCTGCCAAATTCCTTGGGTGTGTGATGAAAACGGAAGCAAAAGGGGGTTTCTTCTTTTGTTTAACTTAGATTTCAGACTCAGAATAAGGTTGTTTACTTCTCTGTTTTTTGGCATCCAAATGCTGCAACAGATGTCCCAAGGATTGAGCCTGTGGGGTTTGGCATATTGTTTGACTCAATCCCTTGTGGGGAGGGGCTTCCCTGGTGGCTTAATGGTAAAGAATCCGCCTGTCAGTGCAGGAGAGGCATGGGTTCCATTCCTGGGTCAGGAAGATCCTCTGGAGAAGGAAATGGCAACCCACTCCAGTATTCTTGCCTGGGAAATCCCATGGACAGAGGAGCCTGGTGGTCAACAGTCTAGGGGGTCACAAAGAGTCGGACATTACTGAGCACACAGGTACAAGGTGAGAGAACAAACCTGAAGTGGAACAGGTGCATGCATTAAGTATTGGGTCATGAGTTACTAAAGCATATGCATTTCTAATTATGAAATATTTTCAGTGGTACAACTGTTCATCTTCAAAAAGAACAAGTGTTTTGATGAAAGTTTTGCTTTCATTTTAGGTTTGAAGGATTTGTTAACAAAAGAAACCACTGGTCACACAATAAACAATTTCAATATTTAATCGAGGATTAATTGCCTTCATTTCAATTATACAGTCATTAAAAGAAAAGACAAAGATCCTTCTAGTGAAAGCTATGGTTTTTCCAGCAGTCATGTATGGATGTGAGAGTTGGACCATAAAGAAAGCTGAGCACAGAAGAATTGATGCTTTTAAACTGTGGTGTTGAAGAAGACTCTTGAGAGTCCCTTGGACCACAAGGAGATCAAACTAGTCAACCCTAAAGGAAATCAGTCCTGAATATTCACCGAAAGGACTGAAGCTGAAGTTGAAACTCCAGTACTTTGGCCACCTGATGTGAAGAACTGACTCATTGGAAAAGACCCTGATGCTGGGAAAAATTGAAGGCAGGAGAAGGGGAAGACAGAGGATAAGATGGTTGGATGGTATCACTGACTCAATGGACATGAGTTTGAGCAAGCTCTAGGAGTTGGTGCTGGACAGGGAAGCCTGGTGTGCTGCAGTCCATGGGGTAGCAAAGATTTGGATATGGCTGAGCAACTGAACTGAAAAAAGAATAAAGAAAAGTAAAAGCACATATATCACCAAATTGCGCCAACCAACATCCAGGCTTGAACAGCCCTAGGAAGTCCCTCATTAATAGCAATCTGGAGTCCCATTTGGGAAAAGGTCCTGGGCAATGCGTCCACCCCATGGGTGAGACTTCAAATTACAGTTTCCAGGGCTCCCACTTACAATCCTGGGCTACAAACATATCATCAATTTGCACACAAAAGTGCAGCCCTGGTTCTTTTTTAAACTTTTACAATGCTGTTTGTTTTATCTTGTGAGTCATAGGATTTTGTTAGATCTGGGGTTGGGGTGTGGGGATGCTGGCCAGACCCTCAGGAGCTCAAGAATTCCAGACCTACCTCCTTTTTTTTTAATCTACAGTGCTGCCTGACTTGTGTTTGCAGATAGGCACAGAATCCAGGCAGTGTCCAGGCCAGTCAGAAGCAAGTCAGAACCTGCTCTCCTGCTTCTGAAGCCAAAACAAGACTTCCTCCATTTTAATTTCCCTAACAACAAGAAATCTCCAATGGATTTGAACTTCTTAATTGTAAAAGTACTTTAAGAGCTTACTTCTCACAACACTTTTAAATAGGTAGGTGATATTATTATTCCCACGTTACTGATGGAGAAACCAGGCTCAAAAAGGTCCAGTAAGTTAGCTGACTGTGGTTACCCAGTGCTAACTATGGTTACTTACCTGGTCAGTGGTAGAGTCAGGGTTCAAATCCCAGTCACTCTGATTTCAAAGCCTATTCTCTTAACCACTATACCTCACACTGACAAGTAAATCATGATTAAGTCTGTTTGCAACCAAACCTTCACAGCTGTTCTACCTTTACAATAAAATTCACATCTATTCAAAGATTTCACTATTTTTTATTTCAGTGAATATTCATTTATGTAATGCATTCATATACATTCAGCAATACTTAAAGCACTTTAGCATTGTAATGCCAATTGTTCCCCAAAGATAATAATTTCACAACACAGTAGACATTTTCTTTACTCCAGAAAGGTGCAGTTTTAGTTGAAAGTATTTTTTTCCCTCAATAGTGCTCTAACCCCTCTAGCTCTTAATGTAAGGACGCCCTCTACAGGCTGTTCTAATCAAATAGTAATCGGTAAATAGCCTTCATAAAATTTACTTTTTGGTAGAGAAAAAGAGGCACTAAATTCCCTCCTAACTCAACTTCTTCTGAGGGAGGTTCTTGTGCAACAGTTGATTCTGGTACTGGTGATACTGGTGATATATACAGCTGTAAGGAATTTTTTTCTCTGTTTACTTCTCCCCAGCAGTGGACACTTGGAGAAATTACATTTTATGGTAGAGAAAAGGGTTATTTAAAAATACTGGATTTGCTTTCTTTTGGTTTTTGAAGGGGAGGAAGGAGCAAATGTTATACGCTAGTCAGCTATTTTTCAAGAGTAAGAGGGTGTATTTTTGGGGAAGAAGGTCCATCTAAGATTGAATCAGGCTGGATTTTCTTCTGATGTTAAAGAGCACGGAGGCTTTTTCACTCAGAAAAAAAGTCATATTTTAAGATTTCTCTGCTCAAATAAAAATGTAATGTAACAATATTTATTGGCACATGATAAAATTCTGGAAGTAATGTGCTAGGAGGTATTACAAGCCAACTTCATTTAGTTTGAAAACTCTACCATTTATTTTCCAGTCCGCTATCCTTGCTTTCCTTGTGTAACTCACTCTCATCAATTACATTTGTGGGCAGCTTCATGTATGTGTTCACTCGTGTACGCATTCAACATATATTTATTAAAGCCTATTTTGTGTAAGAAACTGTCCTGGAAGCAACAGGAAAGACAAAGGCAATGAAAAATATCATGAAACTACATAAGAGACAAAACACAATCCCAGCCCTCAAAGACCACTGGGGCTATTAAAACGAGTAAGATAAGGATTCAGTAACCATAATTCAAGGCAACATACAGTGATTATTGATGAGACAGGATCGGAAATTCAAAGGAGAAATCTCATATCTGGGATTCTGAAAGTTTTTTAGTTCATTCATTCAAAAAACAGTGTGTGATGTATGCACTGTACAGGTAGAGGGGATAGAAAGGCACGTGAAAAGACAGCCCCGGCTTTTGAACTCAGTCTAACAGGGGAGATTGTTAATGAACAATAGGGAAGAATAAGCACTGTGACGGGTTTGTGCACAGGGTAGTTTGGGACTTCGATAAAAGTTCCCTAATGCAGACTGGGACAAACGATGTCCAGCAGTAGCAAGAACCAAGAGATGAGAGAAAGAATGGTACGATCCAGGCCCTGCAGGTACCGACCTGCAGTGTGATGAGCCTGGAGTTGGGGAGAGAGGGATGGATGAAGCCAAAAGGGTAACATAGGAGTTGGTTATGGAAACTGTGCTGAGAAGAATTCTCAGCAATTTATGGAGACACACTGTCCTCAAGGGCTTCCCCGATGGCTCAGCAGTAAGGAATCTCCCTGCCAATGCAGGAGACTCAGAGACACTGATTTGATCCCTGTGTCAGGAAGATCCCCTGGAGGAGGGCATGGCAACCCACTTAAGTATTCTTACCTGGGGAATCCCATGGACAGAGGAGCATGGTGGGCTACAGTCCATGGGGTCGCAAAGAGTCGGACACAACTCTCCTGCTGGCCACTCTGCCTTGTGGTCTCAGCCAGAGTATTTTGGTGACCACAGGGATTAGGACCGAGAATAGGGCATATCAGGTGCACTGTGAGCTGCATTTGGAGAATGGGGAGCAGGCACCCCTGCAGCACACTGGTCTGGAAAGGGAGCCACAAGATTGTAAGTGAAGAGGGCAAGCTGCCAAGCATTATTTTAAAAAAATGTTTATTGACATATAGTTGGTTTACAATGTTATGTTAGTTTCAGATGTACAGCAAAGTGACTCAGTCGTACATATATATACATCCACTATTTTTTAGATTCTTTTCCCATACAAGCCATTCTAGAGCACTGAGTTCCTTGTGCTCTACAGTAGGTCTTTATTAGTTATCTGTTTTATATATAGTAGTGTGTATATGCCAATCCCAGTCTCCTAATTTATCCCTCCTTCCCTTACCTCCTGATAACCATAAGTTTTTTTTTTTTCAACATCTGCAACTCTATTTCTGTTTGTACCTTTTTAAAATTAGCACCGTGCTCTAACCAGCTAGCTAACCAGCCATGACTGTTCGTACCCTTTTTTAGATCCCACATATAATAGCATATAATATTTCTCCTTATCTTACTTCACTCACTATGGCAATCTCTGAGTCCATCCATGTTGCACCAAGCATTATTTTAATGCAGTCCTGTTTTAAAAACCAAACACGGTATCTATCAAGTTAATGTGCATATAAAATCAAACATGGAAAATATCTAAAAGATTACACACCAAAATATTTCCAGGGGTTACCTATGAGGAGTGAGACTTGGACTAGGGAATGATTTTCACTTTATGCATATTTTCTGATTTTTTTTTTTTTAATGGGCAGATGCTCTTGTAATTAAAAAGCATTTTGAAGAAGAAAGGTTGTTTCTCTCCTGCTTCAGTGAGTTTCTCTTGAAATAGGCAGCTGTCACCACGCTGAGCCAGCACCTCTTATGACATTGCTTGCATACTTTATCACTTAAGAACTGTACATCACAACACCTGACAGCTCATTATTGAAGCACAGCACAGCCTGAGGATTCCTCACCATCGCATGTAACACTCCTGCTCTCCTTCCCTCCCATGATAGCACTGCCAAGCAACCTAGCATATCTTGTCTTCCACGAACCATACCCATTATTTTCTCTTCATCCATGCTGTTTCATCCCTATGACATTTAACATTGCTTTTTTGTTTTTTACTTTTTAAAAATGTTTTAATTGGTGGAAAATTGCTTCACAATGTTGTGTTGGTTTCTGCCATACAACAGTGTGAATCAATCATAATTACATATATATACACACACACACACATATATCCCCTCCCTTTGCAGCCTCCCTCCCCTCCTTGCATCCCACCGCTCCAGGTCGTCGCAGAGCACCAGGCTGGGCTCCCTGTGTCACACAGCAGCTTCCCACTAGCTCTCTGTTTCACACATGATAGTGAATACATGTCGACGCTACTTTCTCAATTCGTCCCACCCTTACCTTTCCCACTGTGTTCACAACTCTGTTCTCTACTAGGTTCATCAGTACCATTTCTCTAGATTCTATATCTAGAAAATTGGTACTAACCGTGCTATTTTTTATGATAGAGAATAAAAGGAAAACAACTGCATTATCCAGTAGTAGAGAAATGGAAAACAAATTTGAATAAGATGAATTAGTAAGATGAATTATTACTGAACTGTTAAAGTTCTGACCTGTGAATTCAACCATGAAATTATTATCAGTCAAGATAACATCCATTAACCATCACTCCCAGAAGTTGAACAAATCATATACACTTTAAATATGTGCAGTTTATTATATGGCAACTGCATTAAATTACATAAGCTTAAACATTTTTAAGAAATAAAAAAATATTGAAGTTTCATCAGGACACGAACACTAATCATAAAAGAAAAAAATTGGTAAATTGGGTGATATTAAAATTAAGAAGTATTTTTTAATCAAAGGATAGCACTGAGAGTGAAAAGACAAGCTATAAAGTGAGATAAGGTACTTGGGCATATATGACTCTTATCCAGAATACGTAAACAAGTTCTATAAATTAGTAAGAAAAAGGTCAAACAATCCAGTAGAAAAATGGTCAGAAGGCTTGAATAAGCACTTCATAAAAGAGCATACCTAAATGGCAAATTAACACAAGAGAAACTGCTGAACTTCATTAGCAATCATGGAATCAAAACTACAGTGAAACCAATTCATGTCATCAGAATGGTTAAAAAAAAAAAAAAAAAAAAAGACTATGTGAAGCTGGTGAAGAAGTGAAACATATATTGCTGGTGAAAGTATAAATTAGTACAATTATTTTGGAAAACTGGAAATACTAGTAAGGCTCAGTGATTGCACTTCTATGGAGAAGCCCAACAACAACAAAAAAATGTGCACCTATTCATCCAAAGACATGCAGTATTCTGGACTTTCCTGGTGGCCCAGTGGTTAAGACTCTGAGCTTCCACTACAGGGGCATGAGTTCCATCCCTGATCAAGCTCCTACATGCCACAAGGCACGGTGTGGCCAAGTAAACAAATAAATACTAATAGTAAAAAAAGACATGCTCTATTTATCTTGGCCCCTAAGTGAAAACAACTCAAATATCAACAGTGGAATGAATTAATCAGCTATTATTATTGGTACAGTGGACTACTTACACAGCAATGAGAATATGCAAACTAAGATCATGACATTGGTCCCATCACTTCATGGCAAACAGATGGATAAAAAATGGAAACCGTGACAGACTTTATTTTCTTGGGCTCCAAAATCACTGCGGACTGTGACTGCAGTCATGAAATAAAGATACTTGCTCCTTGGAAAAAAGCTATGACAAACCTAGACAGCGTATAAAAAGCAGAGACATTACTTTGTCAACAAAGGTCCATATAGTCAAAGCTACGGTTTTTCTAGTAGTCATGTACAGACGTGAGATGTGATGTACATCTCACATGTGAGATGTGGACCATAAGGAAGGCTGAGTGTCGAAGAATTCATGCTTTCAAACAATGGTGTTGGAGAAGACTCTTGAGAGTCCCTTGGTCTGCAAGGAGATCAAACCAATAAATCCTAAAGGAAATCAGTCCTGAATTCATCGGAAGGACTGATGCTAAAGCCAAAGCTCCAATCCTTTGGCCATCTGATGCGAAGAACCAACTCATAGGAAAAGACCTGATTCTGGGAAAGATTGAAGGCAGGAGAAGGGGACGACAGAGAATGAGATGGTTGTATGGCATCGCTGATTCAATGGATATGAGTTTGAGCAAAGTCTAGGAGATAGTGAATGACAGGGAAGCCTGGTGTGCTGCAGTCCATGGGGTCACAAAGAGTTGGACACGACTGAGCGACTGAACAACAACAATTACATGCAACACAGATGACTCCTGAAGACCTCAGGTTGAGCTAAATAAGCCCAAAGGGTGCATACTGCATGATTCCATTTACTAAAAATCTCAAAATAGGAAACACTATCCATGATACTAGAAGTCAAAATAGTGAAGGGATTGAGTTTGGAAGCGGGTAATGATTGGAAGTGGCTATAAAAGGTGCTTCAGGGTGTTGCTAATGTTTTGTTTCTTGATCTGGATGTTAGCTACATGGGAATGTTTATTTTGTAAAAATTTGTTAAATTGAATACTTATGATTTGTGCTCTTTTCTATGTGTATATTTCAATAAAACATTTACTAAGAATTATCATATAAAAACAAAATTATAAAATATTTAGCAGAATACACACATGGGTGCTAAGTCCCTTCAGTTGTGTCTGACTCTTTGTGACCCCATGGACTGTAACCCACCAGGCTCCTCTGTCCATGGAATTTTCCAGGCAAGAATACCGGAGTGGCTTGCCATTCCCTTCTCCAGGGGATATTCCAGTTTAACGGGTACAAAGTTTCAGTCTGGGATGATGAAAAGTTCTGGAGGTGGACAGTGGTAATAACTGCACCATAATGTGAATATGGTGGCTCAGCTGGTAAAGAATCCACCTGCAATGCAGGAGACCCTGGTTCGATTCCTGGTGGGGAAGATCCACTGGAGAAGGGATAGGCCACCCACTCTGATATTCTTGGGCTTCCCTGGTGGCTCAGCTGGTAAAGAATCTGCCTGCAATGAGGGAGACCAGGGTTCAACCCCTGGGTTGGGAAGATCCCCTGGTGAAGGCAACAGCTACCCACTCCAGTATTCTGGCCTGGAGGATTCCATGGACAGTCCATGAAGTCACAAAGAGCCAGACATGATTAAGCAACTTTTACTTTCAATGTGAATATATTTAATGTAATCTTAAAATGTTAATAGTAGCTCTCTCAAGTTTTTATTTTCTCCACTTATTTTTCCTTTCTTCTTTTTGCTTGTTTTAATTTTATTTGCTTATTGTTATGTTCTAACATTTCTACAACCAAAAAGTTACTTAAATATTGAAAATTATTGCTGAAACAGTAGCTATGGATTCTTGTGAAAGAAATGGAGGACACTAACTGTCACGTTAGCCACTTCTATGTATGAAGCATTTGTTTTATTAATTTACTCCTCACAAAAGTTCTGTCAGGGAGTCACTGTGCATGTGTATAGAAGAGGCTCAATGAGGTTAGGTAACTTGTATAAGGTCAAGCAGTGAAAACTCCACCGAGCCAAACAACCTCAGGAAAGTTTAATTCCCTGAAAACTCCACCGAGCCAAACAGCCTCAGGAAAGTTTAATTCCCTGAAAACTCCACCGAGCCAAACAGCCTCAGGAAAGTTTAATTCCCAAGTCTGTGTTCATGTCACATAGAGCTCATGACTATGGCCTTTTAAATTATTAAAGAAGCAGGTCCCAGTGAAACTCCTAGTTACAACTCCACCCAGTCTGTGAAGACACATCCTGTATGAGAAATCATGACAGGAAGGAAGGCACTGGGGTCTGAAGTTGGAGCTGGGAGTTGAGTTTGAGATGGACAGAGAGGTTGGACCCATCCAGGAATGTAACTTTCTCAGGCAAGAGACAGAGAGCTGAGAAGGACGACAGAACACAAATATGTTGTTTCGACAATAACTACATAGTTCATGTGAAAGCACTTCGTAATCTGCAAAGCCCTACTCATAGCTAGTATTGTAGGAGCTCCAGCAGCAGTGGCCTGAATCACTAAGATGCCTGCCTGCCCTCACTTGTACGTCTCAGGCTGTTCTCAGGACAGAGGACTGGGAGGATTTTCTTGTGATCACTGATCTCTGAAGTCTCCAGAGCACTATGAATCTTCCTCCCTTGATTCTTCTTTCCAGTTTATTTGCTAATCTTATGAATTCTAATCTCATCTGAAAGTCATCACAGACACAGGCATCCTAGAATACAGACTCCTGAAGCAACAGAAAATTCCATGGGTAACAAATACTACATGAAGGAGCTTTTTTTCAGAATGAGCGTCAAAAAAAAAACAAAGAAGAAAAAGAAAGCAGAACAGTTTTGACATAGAACTTTGATGAGGCCATTTTGCCTAGAGCAGAAGCAAACATACCACTTTCACTCATCCTTTTGAGAGGGCTGTTGTAGAACTACTAAGAATGGTACAGTTACCCCTACAAGATAATCCTCACTCCTTCCTTCCTTGAGTCTTTCTGTTTAGTAAGGTTGGGGGATGGCAAAGAACTGACAGGATGGGTGAAGACATCTAGTTTGCACACCACTTGGGAAAAGAAGATCTTGGGTCTGATAGTTTGCAAACATTCTAGAAAAAAATATAGGTGAGCATTTGGCAATCTTTCTAAACTAACACTCTAAAGATATACATGGATATATATCATATATATGTATGAAAGATACATATATAAGATATATATATGTATCTTTACCTATGTAGATACATATATATATTTATATTCATATATATATAATCATATCTATATCTCAGGGATATAAGAAATAATATTAAAAGGTAAATGATATCCTGAGGGAAATGCTGGGTTAAAATCCTTCAGTTCAGTTCAGTCACTCAGTCATGTCCGACTCTTTGCGACCTCATGGACTGCAGCACACCAGGCTTCCCTGTCCAGCACCAACTCCTGGAGCTTGCTCAGACTCATGTCCATCGAGTTGGTGATGCCATTCAACCATCTCATCCTCTGTCATCCCCTTCTGCCTTCAATCTTTCCCAGCAAGAGGGTCTTTTCGAATGAGTCAGTTCTTCGCATCAGGTGACCAAAGTATTGGAGTTTCAGCTTCAGCATCAGTCCTTCCAATGAACACCCAGGACTGATCTTCTTTAGGATGGACTGCTTGGATCTCCGTGCAGTCAAAGGGACTCTCAAAAGTCTTCTCCAACACCACAGTTCAAAAGCATCAATTTTTGGCACTCAGCTTTCTTTATAGTTCAACTCCCATATACATAAATCCATAACAAAGACAATTCTTGCCAAAATTTTAAAAAGTGATGACTTTCCAATAGAAAAATGGCAAATATGGGCAAAACTCCAGAGAATTGACATACACATACAAATAAATTAAACACTATGGCCATTTAAAGACATGGAACCAACCAAAATATTCACACATGATGGAATATTACTCAGCCATAAAAAGAATGAAGTAATGCTATTTGCAACATGAATGGACCTAGAGATTATCATACTAAGCGAAGTAAGTAAGACAGAGAAAGACAAATATCATATGATATTGCTTCTATATAGAATCTAAAATATGACACAAATGAACATATCTACAAACTAGAAACAGACTCACAAACACAGAGAACAGTCTTATGGTTGCCAAGGGGGAGGGGAGGTGAGGGGATGGATTAGGAGTTTGGAATTTGCTGATGCAAATTATTATATATAGAATGGATAAACAATGAGGTCCTATTGTATAGCACAGGGAACTATATTCAATATGCTGCGATAATCCACAATAGAAAAGAATACGAAAAAGAATATAGATATGTATGTGTAACGAATCACTTTGTTGTATAGCAGAAATTAACACAACATTGTAAGTCAACTAAACTTCAATAACATTTTTTTTTTAAACTATAGTAGTTTAGCATTTTGGAGAAGGCAATGGCAACCCACTCCAGTACTCTTGCCTGGAAAATCCCATGGGCAGAGAAGCCTGGTAGACTGTAGTCCATGGGGTCGCTAAGAGTCGGACACGACTGAGAGACTTCACTTTCATTTTCACTTTCATGCCTTGGAGAAGGAAATGGCAACCCACTCCAGTGTTCTTGCCTGGAGAATCCCAGGGACGGGGAGCCTGGTGGGCTGCCGTCTATGGGGTCGCACAGAGTCAGACACGACTGAAGTGACTTAGCAGCAGCAGCAGCAGCAGTTTAGCATTTTAAGATATCTAACTTTGCTGGTAATTGCAGAAATGCAAATAAAAACAATGAGATATTCCCTTTAACCGGACTGGAAAAGGTCAGTTTTCATTCCAATCCCAAAGAAAGGCAATGCCAAAGAATGCTCAAACTACCGCACAATTGCACTCATCTCAAACGCCAGTAAAGTAATGCTCAAAATTCTCCAAGCTAGGCTTCAGCAATATGTGAACTGTGAACTTCCAGATGTTCAAGCTGGTTTTAGAAAAGTCAGAGGAATATATGGCAAAACAAATACAATATTGTAAAGTTAAATAAAATTTTAAAAAATAATAATAATAATAAAAAGAGAAAAGTCAGAGGAACCAGAGACCAAATTGCCAACATCTGCTGGATCATGGAAAAAGCAAGAGAGTTCCAGAAAAACATCTATTTCTGCTTTATTGACTTTGCTGACGCCTTTGACTGTGTGGATCACAATCAACTGTGGAAAATTCTTCAAGAGATGGGAATACCAGACCACCTGACCTGCCTCTTGAGAAACCTGTATGCAGGTCAGGAAGCAACAGTTAGAACTGGACATGGAACAACAGTCTGGTTCCAAATAGGAAAAGGAGTACGTCAAGGCTGTATGTTGTCACCCTGCTTATTTAACTTCTATGCAGAGTACATCATGAGAAACGCTGGACTGGAAGAAGCACAAGCTGGAATCAAGATTGCCGGGAGAAATCTCAATAACCTCAGATATGCAGATGACACCACCCTTATGGCAGAAAGTGAAGAGGAACTAAAAAGCCTCTTGATGAAGGTGAAAGAGGAGAGTGAAAAAGTTGGCTTAAAACTCAACATTCAGAAAACGAATATCATGGCATCTGGTCACATCACTTCATGGGAAATAGATGGGGAAACAGGGGAAACAGTGTTAGATATTTTTTTGGGCTCCAAAATCACTGCAGATGGTGACTGCAGCCATGAAATTAAAAGATGCTTACTCCTTGGAAGAAAGGTTATGACCAACCTAGATAGCATATTCAAAAGCAGAGACATTACTTTGCCAACAACGGTCCATCTAGTCAAGGCTATGGTTTTTCCTGTGGTCATGTATGGATGTGAGAGTTGGACTGTGAAGAAAGCTGAGCGAGGAAGGATTGATGCTTTTGAACTGTGGTGTAGGAGAAGACTCTTGAGAGTCCCTTGGACTGCAAGGTGATCCAAACAGTCCATTCTGAAGGAGATCAGTCCTGGGATTTCTTTGGAAGGAATGATGCTAAAGCTGAAACTCCAGTACTTTGGCCACCTCATTCGAAGAGTTGACTCATTGGAAAAGACTCTGATGCTGGGAGGGATTGGGGGCAGGAGGAGAAGGGGATGACAGAGGATGAGATGGCTGGATGGCATCACTGACTCGATGGACGTGAGTCTGAGTGAACTCGGGAGTTGGTGATGGACAGGGTGGCCTGGCGTGCTGCGATTCATGGGGTCGCAGAGTCGGACATGACTGAGCAACTGAACTGAACTGAACTGAACTGAAAGAAAAGATGGAAATGATTGATAGCATTCTCTGTTGCAAGAGTTAGGAGTTGGTGCAGTCTTTCCAGAGAGTTATATGGTATCTCATATCAACGTTTATTTATTTATTTAAACTTTTAATTTTGTATGTGAGTATGGCCAGTTAACAATGTTGTGATAGTTTCACGTGAATAGCAAAGGGACTCAGCCATAATATGCATGGATCCATTCTCCCTCAAACTCCCTACCATTCAGGCTGTCACATAACATTGGGTAGAGTTCTCTGTGCTGTACAGTAAGTCCTTGTTGGTTATCCATTTAAAATACAGCAGTGTGTACATGTCCGTCCCAAACTCCCTAACTATGCCCTCCCCCCATTCGCTCCCACCCTGGCAACCGTAAGTTTGTTCTCTAAGTCTGTGACCCTGTTTCTATTTTGCAGATAAGTTCATTTGTATCATGTCTTTTTAGATTCCACATATAATGATCACATCAAATTTTTTTCTTTTTTAATTTTTTTTTTTTAACACGAAAAACATTTTGTACTAGGGTATAGCCAAAAAACCCGTAGCTGATTCATGTCGATGTATGGCAAAAATTGTGGTGACAAAATTGTAATTAGCCTCCAGCTAAAACAAAACAAAACAACGTTGTGATAGTTTCAGGTGAACAGTGAAGGGACAGCCACATATATATACATGTATCCATTCTCCCCCAAACCCCTCTCCCATCCAGGCTGGCACATAACATTGAGGAGAGTTCCATGTGCTATATATGGAACATGTGCTATACATGGTTTTTGTTGGTTGCTGCTGCTGCTAAGTCATTTCAGTCGTGTCCGACTCTGTGTGACCCCATAGACGGCAGCCCACCAGGCTCCCCCGTCCCTGGGATTTTCCAGGCAAGAACACTGGAGTGGGTTGCCATTTCCTTCTCCAGTTGATGAAAGTGAAAAGTGAAAGTGAAGTCGGTTACCCAATTTAAATATAGCAGAGTGTATATGTCCCTCCCAAACTCAACTATCCCTTCCCCGCATTCTTCCCCTGCCCCAAAAACCGTAAGTTTGTTTTCTAAGTCTGTGAGTCTGTTCTATTTTGTAAATAAGTTCCTTTGTATTGTCTTTTTAGATTTCACACATATGTCTTTTTAGACTCTGCATGTAATGAGCACATTAACGTTTTAGATAGGCATATTCTTTTGACAAAAATTTTTACTTCTGAGAATTGATGAAATAACTAGATAGGAATGAGACATACATGAACACGAATGTTCTTGATTAACTTTACTATATTAAAGAACTAGAAATAATTTTCATCAAAACTGAACAAATGACCACACAGTAGACTCCTTTGGTGCAAGTTAAAATGGGGTCTGGGATTTCTCTAGAGGTCCAGTGGTTAAGGCTCCATGCTTTCCCTGCATGGGTTCCATCCCTGGTGGGAGAACAAAGATCTGCATGCCGTGGGTGGTGTGGCCAAAAAAAGGGGGTCTAATGGAATTTGTTGACATAAAAAGAAGTACTCATTATTTTAAATGAAAAAAGCATGGGTGATCATGGTATTCTCAACAGTATAATTATAGAATGGTTTAAAATATGTCTATGCATGTTAACATATTTGTGTATATCTGGACACTACTTATGTTAACAGTGATTAAATGATTACTTCATCACAGATTTTCACTTTCTTCTTTATCTTGTTTAGTTCTATTATCTAGGACCTTTACAATAAAGGTGTATTAATAAGAAAAAGCAGTAAAGCTATTTCACTGGTTTGAAAAATATTTAATGGGTTTTTTTGCCCCAAGCAAAGAGATTGAATCAAAATGTCATGTGCCTCTGCAAATAACAACTATTTGAGAGTCTGCAATAGCATCATTTGAGGTTAGCTATCAACAAGCTTGATTAAAATCAGGTTTTACAAAGACTGTTCTCATTTATGCAAGAATACCAAGGGACTGAATGCTGAGTGGAGCCTTGTTTACAATATATTTATAGTCCCACAAAATTTCACCTTAGTACCACTTGGGAGGCAATGTGGAGTAATGGAAAAAATACAGATTGTGGAAACAGGACAGAGTCCTCCCTTCCCTACACCCATCAACTGAATATTTGAGGATGCTTTGTTTGAGTAGCTACTTCAACTCAGATTTAGTTTAAGGAATGTTTCTGGCTTTAAAGTCTCTGAAATATAATAGGTATTTCGTGAGCATCTGTAAAATATACATGGCAAGATTTAATAAAATATTTGGATCCAAATGGCTCTCTCCTGTAAATTACTAGCTTCTTCCAAGTTACTACAGACTGTCTGCAAAACTTTACTCTCAACAGAGGTTATTCTAATGGCATAAATGTCTTGAATATTTATCACTAATGTATATGAAGCTATATAACTTGGGCCCCAAGAAGAAACTTTGCTCTGCCCTTTGGTTATTGCAATAAAAACATTACCATTAATAGACAATGGGGACACAGGTCTAGCTTCAGAATCTGCAAGAACTTAGCAGCATCAACTAGTATCTCAGAAAACATCATGACTCTAAAAACCCTTCTCACCTAAGAAAAAACTCTCTTCATAATTAAAAAACATTTACCAAGGCTTTTATAAAATATATTGTGGAAGTTGCCTTGTTTAAAACCATAATAAGGGTTGAATTCTCTCTTGCATTCATTCCTGAGAATACTCAAGTTTCTTGAGGCATTTTTCTCTGGATCATTTGAACATAACACCTTTTCTTTCCATTCATGGAAATAATCACAATCAAACAGTGCCAGTTTATGTGACTGGCTTCATTTGTGTAATATACTAAGGCAAAAAAAAAAAAAAAAATTGGGTTTCCCAGGTGGCTCAGTGGTAAAGAATTTGCCTGCCAAGCAGGAGATGTGGGTTTGATCCCTGGGTCAGGAAGACCCCCTGGAAAAGGGAATGGCAACCCATTCCAGTATTCTTGCCTGGGAAAATCCCATGGACAGAGGAGCCTGGCAGGTTAGAGTTCATGGAGTCGCAAAATAGTCAGACACGACTTATTGACTAAACAACAACTAAGGCAAAACAGATTTTTGCATGTAGTAACCTTAAAAAATATGCACTTGTGAAGTTTTTTTTTTTTTCCCTAAATTTTTAAAAGAAAATCCATCCTGAACCCTCCTCCCTCCCCATACCATCCCTCTGGGTCGTCCCAGTGCACCAGTCCCAAGCATCCAGCATCGTGCATTGAACCTGGACTGGCATCTCGTTTCATACATGACATTTCACATGTTTCAATGCCATTCTCCCAAATCTTGCCACCCTCTCCCTCTCCCACAGAGTCCATAAGCCTGTTCTATACATCAGTGTCTCTTTTGCTGTCTCGTATACAGGGTTATCGTTACCATCTTTCTAAATTCCATATATATGCCTTAGTATACTGTATTGGTGTTTGTCCTTCTGGCTTACTTCACTCTGTATAATAGGCTCCAGTTTCATCCACCTCATTAGAACTGATTCAAATGTATTCTTTTTAATGGCTGAGTAATACTCCATTGTGTATATGTACCACAGCTTTCTTATCCATTCATCTGCTGATGGACATCTAGGTTGCTTCCATGTCCTGGCTATTATAAACAGTGCTGCGATGAACATTGGGGTACACGTGTCTCTTTCCCTTCTGGTTTCCTCAGTGTGTATGCCCAGCAGTGGGATTGCTGGATCATAAGGCAGTTCTATTTCCAGTTTTTTAAGGAATCTCCACACTGTTCTCCATAGTGGCTGTACTAGTTTGCATTCCCACCAACAGTGTAAGAGGGTTCCCTTTTCTCCACACCCTCTCCAGCATTTATTATTTGTAGACTTTTGGATCGCAGCCAGGACACATTCAAAATTTTCAAGGGAAATTAACTAATTGTGAAAGTAAGACCTATTGAAGGAAAAATACTTTGGCAGAGTTAGGTACGAAATAGGAAATTAATTTTGTCACTTTCAACTTGATCAGGTTTTCAGAGACTGTTTCAGGCTAAACAAACTCAAAACAGAACTGGGATAAACCAAAATGATAATCTGTTAATCTCTAACATGGGGAATCTATTTTTGGAAACTAGAATATAAAAGTCAGCACTCTAAGACTTCCCTTTCCTAGTATGAAGGTATATGCAGAATTCACCTGGTAATCAGAAGATCTGTGAATGGGTATCTCCACTGAGAGTCTTGGCTGGCATGAGTTACTTAATCTTGGCCAGTGAGTCTCCACTGCCATCCACTGGGAGGCATTTTAGAAATGCCTTGTGGGGAAGCTTTTGGTTATTACAACAGTTGGAGGGCACTTTGGGCTCTTAAAGGGTGTGAGCAGGGATAGCAGATGTCCTGCTATGCACAAGACCCAACGACACATGAACTGTCCCAGAGTCTACGTATTTTTGATGACTGCATTGGAGATTCACGTAGATGAAAGCCTCTTATAATTATCTGAACTGAGAAACCTAGCTCCATTCTACATATAAACATACAGTTTTAATATACACTGAATTTCCAGAAGTGCAACTACTGGGAGTAGTGAGATTCTGTGAAAAGTAACACTGTATTTGGTTTTGTTTGGATCTTTACCAAGAATTATTCACCTTTTGGAAAAATCACATAACACCTCTGCTTTTTTCATTTCCCTATATTTTTATATATAATACCTTCTTATCTTCTTATTTCCCTTAAAACCAAACTTTTCATTAAAGTAGATGCAAACATCCATTTGGATTTTATTTAAGGATCATAATGTAAGAATAACAAAATATCTAAAACATTGGATTGGCCAAAAGTTCACTGGGTTTTTCCATAAGATGTTACAGAAAAACCTGAATGAACATTTTGGCAGACCCAATAAAAAGGCAACTTTGTGTCAGTCTAGGCTATATATTGGAGAAGGCAGTGGCAGCCCACTCCAGTAGTCTTGCCTGGCAAATCCCATGGATGGAGGAGCCTGGTAGGCTGCAGTCCATGGGGTCGCTAAGAGTCAGACACGACTGAGCGACTTCACTTTCACTTTTCACTTTCATGCACTGGAGAAGGAAATGGCAACCCACTCCAGTGTTCTTGCCTGGAGAATCCCAGGGACAGGGGAGCCTGGTGGGCTGCCCTCTATGAAGTCGCACAGAGTCGGACACGACTGAAGCAACTTAGCAGCAGCAGCAGCACGCTATATGTTATGTAATTCTATTTATGTGACATTCTAAAAATCGGGGATACATCAATGGTTGCCAGAGGCTAGGGGTTCCAAGAAAGGTTTAATTACAACCGGGCATCAAGAGGGAACTTCTTGGGGACAAAGTTAACTGTTTTGATTCTTGACTGTGGTAGAGACTACTATATGACTGCATGCATTTGTTAAAACTCAGACATGCATACCAAAAAAGGTTGAATTTTACTGTATGTGTATTTTTAAATGTTTAAAAACTGGGGGGAGAAAACCACAAACAAAGCACAGAAAATAAACAACCAAAATGGCAATGTTGGGTCTTAGTGTTGAGAACCACTCAACTAAGCCATAGACACCCTGATCGTATCTAAGTTTCCACAGTTCACATCTCTAGTGACTAAACTCCTCATTCTCCTCAGTCTTCTGCATAGTGTCAGATATGTGCAGAGATATAAACTCCTCTTTATGGGACTCATGACAGTGAATGAACTACATCTCAATCAAAGCTGGCAAGTTATTGGCAGTTAGGATTAAAATCTAGCCACTTAATTCTAGTGATAATTTACTACATTATACAGCCTCACTAGTTTTGTGCTTCAATGGAAAAATGCTGTGAATTCTTCAGCTTTTCCACTCACTGCTATGTTACAACTCTAAAGTAAAATAAAATAAATTACTAGGACTCACATTATACAACCTCATGAGTTTACTAAGAAAGCAAAAAACAAAAAATCTTTTTTTTGCTAGAAGAAAAGTGTACTATAATATTACTTCTACAAGAGAAAATACAAGTCTCTTGTATTTTTATAAGGTGTTTACAATTAGTCAATGTTTGGATTGGGGTGTTAAAGACCTTTTGCCATTTACAGTATTTATTCTTCAGCCTTCTGAAACTGCTTTGGGAAATTTTAACATGTAGAAATGTTTAGTTCACTTATTGTAGGTGATTAAAACAGTTAAGGAAGGAACATTAATAAATGCCTTAATTTGGATAATATTCAAATAATAGATGTCAAAATGATGAGTTACTAGCTTTTTACATTTTCTTATCTAATGATTTAACCAATTAAGTTATATGAATATGTAATAAGGATATATGGTTCAGATAATCATTAATTGATACCTGTGCTGAGAATCTGTAATTCATTTTCAGCATGTTGGCTTTCTAAAAGAAGAATCAAATAAATGTCACTTCATTAAATTTGCTTACAATAATTGACACTGGGATTGAGTGTGAAGTCAAATGATTAAAAAATTGAAAAAACCAAACTGTACTTTATTGACCATAAGTTGAACCATGGGTTTGAAGGCAAGATGAAGCCTCCAATGCTGATACCATACATTCTATTACAGTATCTATTATAGTGGTACATCATCAACCTTCAAGTGGCACTCCTGTTATATTTACTCAAAATTGTAGTTGTGATTGTCCCATTCATCATCAATTGAAAATTGGAGGGGTGGCAGTGGAGATAGAGGTATAGATGAAACACAATTGGCTGTGAGTAGATAATTATTGGAACTGAAACTTCCTCTGCTGCTATGATGAAGTAACTGGTGCTAGACTTGTCCTTCTTTTGCAAACAACGAGGAAAGTGGACAAAATATAAGAAGCAACTGTTTTAAGACATTGAATGATAGGAATTGTTAAGTTTGTAAACCCTAAAAGAAAAGAAAGCCCAAGATCGCTCTGGATGTTTTTCTGAAGGCACTTTCCTGACTATGGAGTAGAGAAAGGGAATTCAAGCAGAGCAAGTTAGTCTCTGGGGAAACAGAGATGGGGAGATCAAGGCAGATGGAATTTGTGAAGCAAAGAACTTAGAAGAGAGATTGTGGGGTTGGGAGGAAGCTCAAGAAATGTTTGCAGAAGTTCCCTTGCTGCTGCTGCTATGTTGCTTCCGTCGTGTCCGACTCTGTGGACCCCATAGATGGCCGCAAACCAGGTTCCTCCATCCCTGGGATTCTCCAGGCAAGAACACTGGAGTGGGTTGCCATTTTCTTCTCCAATGTATGAAAGTGAAAAGTGAAAGTGAAGTCGCTCAGTTGTGTCCGACTTGTAGCAACCCCATGGACTGCAGCCCACCAGGCTCCTCCGTCCATGGGATTTTCCAGGCAAGAGTACTGGAGTGGGGTGCCATCACCTTCTCCAAGAAGTTCCCTTATTAAGCTAAAAATCCACAGGGAGTAACTTCACAAGGCTGGTTAAGGATCTACTCAGAAGCAATAACCTTAAAAGTTCCCAGAGCTGATGCAGAGCAGGGAGATATTTGAGCTCCAATCAACCAAATTGTAGAGACTTCACTGAACACTTGAAGCAAATGGTGCCAGAAGGATAATCCTTTAATGGCGGGGTTAAACTAGCTCTAGAATACATATTACTCCAGATCCACTCTAATGGCTTCCCTTGTGGCTCAGCTGGTAAAGAATCTGCCTGCAATGCGGGAGACTTGGGTTTGATCCCTGGGTTGGGAAGATCCCCTGGAGAAGGGAAAGGCTACCCACTCCAGTATTCTGGCCTGGAGAATTCCATGGACTGTATAGTCCATGGGGTCACAAAGAGTTGGACACGACTGAGCAACTTTCACTTTCACTTTCCACTCTAATGAAGCTTAACAACAAGATTCAAATGGATTGAACTAACCTGCAAGTTAACTCTCTTCAAAAACAAGACTCAACCCTTAAAAAAAATTTTTTTTAAATCCTGACATTTAAAACCTGAAATTCATAATGTCCAGCATCCAATAAAAAAAATTACTAGATGTGTGAAGAAGCAGGAGAAGGTAATACATAATCTAGAAGACAAATGAATCAATAGAAGAAGAGTAAGAAATGATGAAATTCACAGATAACTACTTTTAAGCACCTACTTTAAACATGCTCAAGGGTTTAAAGGAAAACATAAATATAATGAGGCAAGAGATGGCAGCTATAAAAATGATACAACTGGAACTAATACACTGAGAAGTGCAATATCTAAAATAAAAAAATTCACTGAATAGGCTTCAAATCAGATTAGACATTATAGTAGTTTTCTATAAACTTGACATAGCACTAGAAATTTTCTAAACTGAAACACAAAGGAAAAAGACTGAAACAAAATACAGCCTCAATGTCTGTAGAACAATATTAAGCAGACTTACATATATGTAATTAAAGTTTCAGAAAGACATAGGGAAAGGAGGAAGAAAAAACTATTTGAAAAAAGAATGTCTAAAATATTTCCAAATTAGATGAAAACTGTAAATGAGCAGATTCAAGAAGCTCAACAAATCCCAAGCAAGATGAACAGAGAAAACTGCACTAAAGCACATCTTAACCAAACTGCTGAAACCACGTGATAAAGAGAAGAAACTTTAAAGAAGGCAGAGAGTAAAAGACACATTACTTATAGAGGAATAAGCTTAAGGCTTCTTTTTAGAAACAATTCAAGCTAGAAGAGAATGGATTTTACAGTGCTGAAAACAACACCAACCTAGAATGCTATATTCATTGGAAATGTTCTTTAATAAATTAAAATGAAACAAAAACTTTTTAAACAATAGTTGAGAAAACTTGTCATCAAAAATCTGATACAAAAAATACAAAAGGAAGATTATATAAGATGGAAATCAGAAAAGCTAAATATGAGGATAAATACAAAATAATCTTTTCTCTTTTAAAAATTTCCTTTAAAGCAACTGACTCTTTGAAGCAAAAATAGTAATAAAGTATTGCAAAGTTTATAATATATAAAAGTAAGACGTATGACAGCTATAGCACAAAGAATGAGAGGGAAGAAACTGAAGTATAGTCTTATTACTTTCTTTAGCATACATGGAGAGGTAAGTATTATTTGAAGGTAGACTGTGCTTAGTTATAGATGAATGTTGTACATCCTAGGAAAAACAGTAAAAAATAAATAAAACAAAGAGGTACAGTTAATAAAATAATAGTGGAGATAGAATACTAGAAATAATCTAAAAGAGGGGAGAAATGAAAACAGAATAGATATAATAAGTAGAAAACAAATAGCAAAATGGTAGACTTAAAACTAACTTAAGGGGCTTTCCCAGGCGGTGCAGTGATAAGAAAAGAATCTACCTGTCAATGCAGGGGACACAAGAGACGTGGTTTCGATCCCTGGTTTGGGAAGATGCCTTGGAATAGGAAATAGCAAACTTCCTGGAAAATTCCATGGACAAAGGAGCCTGGCAGGCTATCGTTCATGGGGTTGCAAAGAGTCCTACACAACTGGGCAACTAAGCACAGCACAAAGCTAACTATATCTTTAATCACATTAACTATAAAAAGTCTAAACACCCATTTAAATAGCAGAGATTGTCAGACTGGATTTTAAAAAAGGAAGACTCAACAATGCTGCTTACGAAAAAAAAGTGTTTTAAATATAAAAACTCAGGTAGGTTAAAAGTAAAAGGATAGAAAAAATGAAAAATGTATATCAATCAAACATTAGTCATAAGAAATAGAGGCATTATTAGCGTCAGAGAAAACTGACTTCAAGACAAGGAATATAAGCAGAGATAATTGTTGAAGTTGGGTGATGGATATATGCCAGTTCATTATACTATTCTCTTTAGTTTTGAAAATGCTTGGCATTTTTCATAACATAACATTAAAAACTGAAAGATGAGAAACATGTGTTAAAACAAAAAATTTTTTTTTCTGTATAGACTGAATATACTCATCCTTATTTCATTTACCCATTTTGAAATAAAAATAGCTTATGCTGTGGGTTTGCATTACCAGCCTTAGTATCATAGAAACCTACTTTTTCTTTTTTCTATTATAATCATTTTAAGAGAAATTAAAGTAATACATATTTTGAAATCATACTTAGGATCTTCCCTGGTGGCTCAGACTGCAAAGAGTCGGCCTGCAATGCAGGAAGCCCAAGTTTGATCCCTGGGTCAGGAAGATCCCCTGGAGAAGGAAATGGCAACCCACTCCAGTATTCTTGCCTGGAGAATCCCATGAACAGAGGAGCCTGGTGGGCTATAGTCCATGACTAAATATACAAGCACCCACAGGAGTATTAGAGAAGGTTAATAATTCCCCTGGTAGATGTGGCTATTAGGTTCTGGAAGGCTGTGGGTGGATTTCAGTTTTATAGAGTTCCCACAGTTACTACATATTTGTAACACTGTATTGCAATTCACATTTTATAGCTACTTTTCTCAAACACTCTCGAACAGAAAAGAATGTTTTCCATTATTAACAGAATAATTTTTCTTTTCTCTTCTTTTTTTGCAAAAAAGAGAAGCAATTTGAAAACTGCCAGATTGAAAATGGCATATAATTGACAGGACAATAAACCATTTCACAGAGAATAGCCATACATGGCATTTAGCCCAGTTTAAAAAGATTTTGTCATTTAACTTCCATCTTCTCCATTGTTATTTACCATCCTTACTAGAGTTTCAGTTTGTCACAGATAAGCATAATTTCCAATCTCAGACAAGATTTTGTAGATAAGCTGTGCTTCTCATATACAGAAGTCTATGCATATTCTTCCCTAATTCACTAGGTAAGATTCAATAAACTTCCAACAGAAACTGAAAGATAATGTTTAACAGAAATTTTACCAAAATACACCTTAAACATGAAGCATTTTTTGTTATAATATTGATATCTTCTATTTTTATAACGCCATACTTATATACAGGGCTTCCGTGGTGGCTCAGTCAGGAAAGAATCTGCCTGCAATATAGGAGACCTGGGTTCAATCCCTGAGTAGGGAAGATTTCCTGGAGGAGGGAATGGCAACCCCTCCAGTATCCTTGTCTGGAGAATTCCATGGACAGAGGGGCCTGGTGGGCTACAGTTCATGGGGTCACACAGAGTTAGACATGACTGAGAATGCAGGCATGCATAGGTTTCAAAAAGATTTTTAAAAAGAAAACTTAAAAAAAACAAAAACAAAAAACATCTTTTTATTTTGTGTTAGGGTATAGCCCATTAACCGGAGAAGGCAATGGCAACCCACTCCAGTGTTCTTGCCTGGAGAATCCCAGGGACAGGGGAGCCTAGTGGGCTGCTGTCTCTGGGGTCGCATAGAGTCCGACACGACTGAAGCAACTTAGCAGCAGCAGCAGCAGCATAGCCCATTAACAATGTTGTGATAGCTTCAGGTGAACAGTGAAGGGAGTCAGCTATACATATACATGTATCCATTCTCCCCCAAACTCCCCTTCCATCCAGACTGCCACATAACATTGAGTAGAGTTCCATGTGCTGTATAGTACATTCTTATTGGTTTTCCATTTTAAATATAGCAGTGTGTACATGTTCATCCCAGACTCCCTAACTATCCCTTCCCTCATCCTTTCCCCAAACAGCCCTTACCCTGCCCTGCAACCATAAATTCACTCTCTAAATCTGTGAATCTCTTTCTGTTTTGTATGTAACTTCATTTGTAACATTTTAGATTCCACGTGAGGGATTTATATGATATTTCTTCTCTGTCTGACTCTAGATTCATCCATGTGACTGCAAGAGAGATTTCAAGTGGTTTAAAAGATACATTGAATATAACTGGATGGCATACATTTTCAAGACAGGGATTCTTAAAGTTTAAATCAGAATATATAATTCACCCTGCTGCTCCCTTCCCTCTCATGAAGAATGTAAGAAGTTGCTTACATTGTTCACATTAGTGGTTGTCAATCCTGGCTGCATATTAGTGATCTCGAGTGGCCATGGAGCAGGGTTTGGGTTCCCAGGCAGAGATGGAGGCCAGGTCACTGTGGTAAAAGCACCAGATCCTACCCACTAGACCAGTGACAAGGGCCCTGGTCTTCAGCCTTGCAGAAAAGAATTTCCACAAAGATAGAAAGTAGTGAAGCAAGTATTTATTAAGAGGGAAAAAAAGGACAGTACATATGGATAGACACACAAGAGTCTCAGGGAGAGAGAGAGTTACTGAGTCGTGCCCTCATAGCAGTTTGAATTACTTTTATGGGGCATTTCTTCTGGGTTTCTTTTGACCAATCATGTTGATTTGCCTGGTTCATAGTCCATAGTTGGTATATCTTGGGATCCCCCCATGTCTGTGCACACATCTTTTAGCCAAGATGGATTTTATTGAAAAGGTGTCTGGGTAGAACATCCCTTGACATAACTCCCCTGTGGCCTCCAAGAAGCCTTTTCTGTACATGTGTGGTCAACGAGGTCTCCTGACTCTGAGGAAGCCTAGCCTCCTCCCTTAATTGTCCTGCTATTCTTGTCTTGCAGTTTCAGTCAATAGGGAATGAATCGCCTCAATTGCTTTACCCTGTCAGGGGTTGGGATGGGGGACGGGGTGGGCATCTGCTTCCTATCTCATTAGACTCTCATGGAGCTCTTTGGAAACCTACCCATGCTAAGGTTCTAACCAAGCCCAAATACATCAGGACTGGCAGCATCAAGCTGGGGCTTTCATGGTGATTCCAATGTGCAGTCAGTGTGTGGAACCTATTCCTGTCCCCACACATACACTCTCTACCTCTCTGACTTCTACAAGTCTTCCCTAGATCATTTCACTCTAGCCACACAGGCTCCTCACCAACTTTCTGGCCATCCATCACATTCCCTACTCAAGGCCTGTGTATCTACTATTCTCTCCACCTGAAATATTTTTCTCCCAGACAGGCTTGCTCCCTCACCTCCTTTAGGCCTTTGCTCAAACTCATCTTTGCATTGAAGTTTCCTATCCCTCCTATTTAAAACCATACTCTCCTCCACCCTGCTCCAACATTTTCATCTCCCCTCCCTGCTTTATTATGATTGGTAGTCTTTCTCGCCATCTGACATATCTTATGTACTTTATACACTCTCTCATCTCTACACTCCCCAAAACTAAGTTCTGCAAGCTTAGTCTGTTCTGTTCACTACTATATTCCCAGGACCTGGGAGAATGCCTGGCACTTATTTAGCACTCTATGCATATTTGTTAAATCAATTAAGAGAGAGAAAGAGAAAATAAAAGGCCTTATATACGACCCCCAGGACTTCCCAGGCAGCTCAGACGGTAATGCAGGAGACCTGGGTTTGACCCCTGGGTGGGGAAGATCCCCTGGATGAGGGCATGGCAACCCACTCCAGTATTCTTGCCTGGAGAATCTGCATGGGCAGAGGAGCCTGGTGGGCCACAGTCCATGGGGTTGCAAAGAGTCAGACACGACTGATCGAAACAGCACAGCACACATCACAAGAACCGTAAGTGTGACATATTGGTTGGCCAAAAAGTTACAGAAATACCTGAACATACTTTTCAGCCAACCCGGTATTTTACGGTTAACCATTACCATAACATTAGGAAGAAGATATCTGTAATTCTTTCCACAGCCTCCCTCCTTCTAAGGCCACCTTCCTGTAACATGGTATAGGAGAGATACTTCTCTGGGCCACCAAGGATTTTTTACTCCTCCCTGCCACCTGAAACTTCAAATCACTTGTCATTGTCACGTGACGCTCTTAGCCTCACATAAAGATCAGAAAAAGTGGCTCTAGGGTAGACCTCACTGTCCATGCTGGTCTTTTCTTTATGACCCAACCACTCACTCACATATAAGTACAGACAGGTGAGATTTTGGTGAAATCCTGGAAAAGGGGGGTTAAATCAAAGACATGCAAACACAGACTTAGACATCCCCTTTCCGTCACGTTTTTTATTTGTTCACCTTACCGTTCCCACTGGCAAGCTTTCTCCCCAGGTTCCAGCCTTGTCTTCTCACTCTTTTTTCTTCTCTTCCCTCCCATACATTCTCCCTCATCTCTCAGCTGTTTGTTTCTCCACTATGCACAGTTCAGGTAAAATTTCCTCTTTCAGTACATGCTCTGTGATCCCATTTGCACTTCCCACTTATTGTTAAGATATTTTCCTAAATGAAAACAGCTCTCCCCCACCTTGGCAAGAATTATGGGGAGGGCTGTAGAAATAATTTCTCTCAATGAAAAAAATGTATATACAATGAAGGGAAAGAGAGAGGTTAATGACTATCCAAGGTAAAATCTCCAGTAATCGGGATTCAAACCCAGGTCATCTGTGATACCTTGTGTCTTAGTTAATGATAAAAGAATCTTGTGTTAGGCAGAGATTAGTGTGACCATTTCACAGAGAAAGACACTAGCTCACAGCAATAGTGCCTTGTTCATTCAGATGTGTTTATAAATGTGGGTCAACCCATTAGACTGGTCTTTTTATTACATTATAATAGAAGCCGTAATACCTTATACTAAGAAACCATAAGTTTAGTTAATATAATTAATAGAAGTGTATTAGTTAATATAGCTAATATATCTGTAGCATTTTATTTTGAGGAACTAAAAGTTTAGAGAGATATAGAATTATAGCCAACAATTATATGGCATTTACCAGGTGTCAAGCACGCTTGTAAGCATTCTACATGTGTTAGTGTATTTAACTCATAATCTTGGTGAGCTCTCTAATAATGATGATGATGATTGCTTCCACTTGACAGTCAAAGTCACACAGCTAGTTAATGACAGTGACAGCTGGGATTTTAAAACAACTAGCCTGATTCCAGAGTGTTTGCGCTTAATCGCTCTGCAATATAAGGAAACCATCCCTCCTTTACCTTCTGACTCCACCCAGCACATTTGAGGATTGACTTATTGGCCACGCTCTTCTACGTGCTTTACATGTTATCTCATTTAATCCTTACAAAGTCCGGTGAGGTGGGTACTCTTGTCTACATTTTACAAATACGGAAACTAAGGCTCATAGTTAAATGAGTCATATAAGATCATGGAGCAAATAAACAGTAGAGCAAAGATTTGATCCCGTGTCTTATTTACTACACCGTATTCTCTTTTCGGAGAAGGCAATGGCACCCCACTCCAGTACTCCTGCCTGGAAAATCCCATGGACGGAGGAGCCTGGTAGGCTGCAGTCCATGGAATCGCTGAGGGTCGGACACGACTGAGCGACTTCACTTTCACTTTTCCCTTTCGTGCATTGGAGAAGGAAATGGCAACCCACTCCAGTGTTCTTGCCTGGAGAATCCTAGGCCCCGGGGAGCCTGGTGGGCTGCCGTCTATGGGATCACACAGAGTCGGACATGACTGAAGTGACTTAGCAGCAGCAGCAGCATTCTCTTTTCAGAATATACAGTACCTATATAAATGAACATATACAAATACATACACACCACATGGAATCTAAGAGCTCAATGAGCTTAAGAAAAAAGGCAAACATATGACCTTCTGACTTCATTTCTGATTTTAAAAATATGATTGGAACGTTTCCCCCTTGCCCTTGAGGGCAAAGATTATGTCCTATTTTTGTTTATATCCCCAAAACTAGGCACAGTGTTAAGTAGGTAAAAAAGGAAACGTTCGTTCCCATGAATAGTGATTTACTTCTTAAATCGTGAATACTGGAATATGATGGACTCCTGTAAAAATGACTTTTTATGCTTTTAGTGTGATGGAAATTGGAAGTGACCATAAGTATAAGAGACAGTGCAATACCTGGCAGATGTTTGGCTTCACAAATAAATTTCACTTTAGACATTCAATACAGCTCATGGGATTCAGCCAAATGGTAAGTCTGAAATAAAACTAGCTATGAATAAGTGGAATTTGGTGACTGAAACTGCTCTTTGGGTTATGGAGAAAATTGCCACAGTCAACAAGGTACTTTAATATTCTGTGGGTGATTTAAAACAGAAAGGGGATAATAAAACAGTTTTTGAACAAAAAGGTAATTTGAACCTGGTAAGCAGGCTTGAAAAACATTTTTTGAAGGAGAGTAAGGGCAGTGTTGGAGAAGGCAATGGCACCCCACTCCAGTACTCTTGCCTGGAAAATCCCATGGACAGAGGAGCCTGGTAGGCTGCAGACCATGGGGTCGTGAAGAGTCAGACACGACTGAGCGACTTCACTTTCACTTTTCCCTTCCGTGCATTGGAGAAGGAAATGGCAACCCACTCCAGTGTTCTTGCCTGGAGAATCCCAGGGTCGGGGGAGCCTGGTGGGCCGCCATCTATGGGGTTGCACAGAGTCGGACATGACTGAAGTGACTTAGCAGCAGCAGCAGCAAGGGCAGTGTACCTAGGTAGGTTTCTACACTGGACCATGCTATTAAAAGAATGGGGTGGTGGGAACTGAGGTAGGCAAAAAAACAGACCCCAAAGATTTTCTGTGTCCTAATCCCCAGAATCTGTGGATATATTACCTTGTGTTGTGTTAGTTGTTCAGTCGTGTTTGACTCTTCGTGATCCCATAGACTATAGCCCGCCAGGCTCCTCTGTCCATGGAATTCTCCAAGAATCCTGGAGTGGATTGCCATTCCCTTCTCCAGGGGATCTTCCCAACCCAAGGATTGAACCCAGGTCTCCTGAATTGCAGGGAGAGTCTTTACCTTACATGGCAAAAAAAAAAAAAAAAAAAAATCAGATGTGATTTAGTTAAAGATCTTGAGGTGATGAGATTATGGTGGATTATCCAGGTGGTCTCAATGTGATCAAAGGGTCCTTCTAAGGGAAAGTGGGAGGTAGGAGAGTGAGACAGAGGAGATGGAATAACAGAAGCATGGATTGAGTAATGCGCTTTGAAGATGGAGAAGAGAACCACAGGCCAAGGAAGGCAGGTATCCTTTAGGAGCTCAAAGAGGCCAGAAAATTATTTTCCCTCTTCAACCGCCAGACACAACACAGCCTTGCCTACACCTTCATTTTAACCCAGTAAGACCCCTTTTGGATTTCTGACCCTCAGAACTATAAAATAATAGATTTGTATCATTTTTAAGCCACTAATTATGAGGCAATTTGTTACTGCAGTGATAAGAATCTGATAAAGAAGCCAACTTATCCATCATTATCACAATTCAAACAAATCATTTTTAAAGAGCTAATCAAGCCAAAGAATATATCATAAAGAATAAGATTAATACATTTGACTATGTAAAATTTCCATGTATCCATGTATCCAAAATAAAAGACAAATAACAAACTGAGAAATATACCCAGGACAAATATGACAGAGAGAGAAAAAATCATCTTCCTATTGAAAAAGAACTATCGAACTAGAAGATTTCCTAATGGAAAAGTGGGCAAAGAACATAACTAGATAATAACCAGGAAGAATGCAAAGGGTAAAAAACATATTTTTAAAAAATTATCTCATTTTTAAGGAGAAAATGCAAATTAAAACAAGACTAAGACACTATTTTTAATTTATAAAACCTGAACAGGGGACTTCTCGGGTGGTACAGTGGTTGCTGCTGCTGCTAAGTCGCTTCAGTCGTGTCCGACTCTGTGAGACCCCATAGACGGCAGCCCACCAGGCTCTGCCGTCCCTGGGATTCTCCAGGCAAGAACACTGGAGTGGGTTGCCATTTCCTTCTCCAATGAATGAAAGCAAAAAGTGAAAGTGAAGTCACTCAGTCGTGTCCGACTCTTAGCGACCCCATGGACCCCATGGAGGAGCCCACCAGGCTCCTCTGTCCATGGGATTTTCCAGGCAAGAGTATTGGAGTGGGGTGCCATTGCCTTCTCTGGGTACAGTGGTTAAGACTCCACAATTCCAATGCTGGAGGGCACAGGTTGGATGCTGGTCCAGGAACTAAGATCCCACATGCCACATGGCCAAAAAACCACAACTGAAACTCTTTTAAAAATTTCATATTCAAAGTTAGCAAGAGTTCCACCAGAGAGGCAGTGCTGGTAGAGGTGTTTATTTATGAGTACTTTACCAAAAAAAAAAAAAAAATTTTGCTATCATGTATTAAAAGGTATGGGGCGTCCCTGGTAACTCAGCAGTAAAGAATCCACCTGCCAATTCAGGATAAGCAGGTTCGATCCCTGGGTTGGGAAGATCCCCCGGAGAAAGAATTGGCAACCCTTTCCAGTATTCTTGCCTGGGAAATCCCATGAACAGAGGAGCCTGGAGGGCTACAGTCCATGTGGTCACAAAATCGTCAGGTACAACTTAGTGACTAAACAATAACAACATTAAAAGGTATAAAAATGTTTACATTCTTTTCTCCAGTGGTTCAGGTTTAGGGAGTGGCTGGTTTTTCTCTTTCTGTTCCTCCATGTCACCATTCCACCGTTCTTGGTTCTACTACATGTTGTCCACAGAAAGATCCCTGCGCTCCCTTGCTCTTTAGCTTCTAGTTGGGTCTAGTCAGTGAAGGAGAAGAGAGAGCAGAAAAGCGGAGGAAATCTGAGGACATTTACCTTCCATCACTTGATCCCTCCCTCCTGCCATGGCTTTGTGAACAACTTTGTTCTGTAAGCCAGTGGTTCTCAAACTTCAGAGAATCAGAATCATTTGGAGGCCTTGTTTCCAAATTGGTAGAATGGGGAAGGGCCTGAGAATTTGCATTTCTGATAGATTTCCAGGTGTTGCTGATACTGCTGATCTGGGGACCACACTTTGAGAAGTACAGATTTAAGGTCATGGTTTCCTGTGGGGCAGCTCTAATTGCTTGGTTGAGACTTTCTTTGTGAGCCAGTAACAATGTGGCCCTTTTCTCTCTTGGGCTAGGGATGGGAAGGGTGTGTTTGCCAATTCCTGAGTGCTTCACCATTCCTTGTTGATTCCTTTTTTTTATTTTTTATTTTATTTTATTTTTAAACTTTACAATATTGTATTAGTTTTGCCAAATATCGAAATGAATCCACCACAGGTATACCTGCGTTCCCCATCCTGAACCCACCTCCCTCCTCTCTCCCCTACCCTCCCTCTGGGTCGTCCCAGTGCACCAGCCCCAAGCATCCAGTACCGTGCATCGAACCTGGACTGGCGACTCGTTTCATACATGATATTATACATGTTTCAATGCTATTCTCCCAAATCTCCCCACCCTCTCCCTCTCCCACAGAGTCCATAAGACTGATCTATACATCGGTGTCTCTTTTGCTGTCTCGTACACAGGGTTATTGTTACCATCTTTCTAAATTCCATATATATGTGTTAGTATACTGTATTGGTGTTTTTCTTTCTGGCTTACTTCACTCTGTATAATAGGTTCCAGTTTTATCCATCTCATTAGAACTGATTCAAATGTATTCTTTTTAATGGCTGAGTAATACTCCATTGTGTATATATACCACAGCTTTCTTATCCATTCATCTGCTGATGGGCATCTAGGTTGCTTCCATGTCCTGGCTATTATAAACAGTGCTGCGATGAACATTGGGGTACACGTGTCTCTTTCCCTTCTGGTTTCCTCAGTGTGTATGCCCAGCAGTGGGATTGCTGGATCATAAGGCAGTTCTATTTCCAGTTTTAACCCTGCCCACACCTCTAGTAATCATCAGTCCTTTCATGAAGCTCTCTTGAATTAAACATTTGGAATAGGTCATCAATTTCCTGCTAAAACCCCAGCTGATATAAGGATTTACCCTTGAGAAATAATCAGAGGTGCAGACAGACTTTTGAGCAAAAGTGTTCTCTGCAGCATAATTTACAATAGCAGAAATATTAGAAACAAGGTGCATAGCCAACAATAGGGGAAAGATGGGATATGAGGTAGTTATGAACAGCTAGCTGTATAACTCTATCGGCTAACGTAGGGAATGCTCATGATGCAACGTTTAAGTGAGAATAAGATATAAAACCATATTCAGTGAATGTCCACAATTTTTATAATCTTGTGTGGATGTGCTTATATAGGTTCAAATTGAAATGAAGTTGAAGAGAGAATAGTTTACTGAAGGAGGATTCGATTCACCAGTATTATTTGTATTTTTCTGATTGAGCATTTTGAATCCAGAAGTAACTCCAATTAACATTTTCTTCCTTCATTTCCAGTTGGCTTCAGAATTAAAACCATACTTAATATTACATAAATATAAATATTATACTTAATCGATTTAAATTTTATATTTAATTAATGAAATTAAAATGTGCTTAAATATAAAGGAATAGGAACCAACTCTTCATGTCACAACCTCTTTCTTTATTTTAAACACGTGGATTCAGACAAATTTAATCCACAAAGTTTTACTGAGTACCTTCCCTCAAGGAAGTAACAGTCTTGGAAGGCACATAAGACACAAATAAACAAAAATAAACAAATGGGACTTAACTTATAAGCTTTTTTTTACAACTTTTATACCATAAACAAAATGAAAAAACAACCTACAGATGGAGAAAATATTTGCAAATGATGCGACTCAGTTCAGTTCAGTTCAGTGGCTCAGTAATGTACGACTCTTCACAACCCCATGGACTGCAGCACGCCAGGCCTCCCTGTTCATCACCAACTTCTAGAGTTTACTCAAACTCATGCCCATTGAGTTGGTGATGCCATCTGACATGCATCTGTCATGATGCGACTGACAAGGGTTTAATTTTCAAAATACACAAACAGTTCATAAAACTCCATAACAAAAAACCAAACAACCCAATTCAAAGATGGGACAGAAGACCTAAATAGACATTTCTCCAAAGAAAACAAACAGATGGCCAATAGGCACATGAAAATATATGTGCCTTTAATTTTCTAAATGCGTATCAAAACTACAATGAGTTACCACCTCACACCAATCAGAATGGCCGTCATCAAATAGTCTACAAATAATGATGCTGGGGAGGGTGTGGAGAAAAAGGAACTTCCTACACTGCTGGTGGGAATGTATATTGGTGTGGCCACTAGGGAAAACAGTGTGAAGTTTCCTCAAAAAATTAAAACTAGAGTTGCCATAGGATCCAGCAATCCCATTCATGGGCATATCCAAACTATAATTTGAAAAGACACATGCACCCCTATGCTCACAGTAGCGTAATTCACAACAGCCAAGACATGGAAGCAACCTAAATGTCCATCAACAGATGAATGGATAAAGAAGATGTGGTATACATATACAATGAAATATTACTCATAAAAAAGAATGAAACAATGTCATTTGCAGCAACATGAATGAGCCTGTTGAGGTTAGCATACCAAGTGAAGTAAGTTTGAAAGAGAAAGACAAATGCCATATGATATCACGTACATGTGGAATCTAAAATATGACACTAATGAACACATCTATGAAACAGAAACAGATTCAGAGACATAGAGAACAGACCTGTAGTTGCCAGGGTTAGGGGAGGGAAGGATTGGGAGTTTGGGACTAGCAGATACAAGCTATAATATCCAGAATGAATAAACCACAAAGTCCTACTGTATAGCACAGGGAACTATATTCAGTATCCTGTGATAAACCATAGCAGGAAAGAATCTGAAAAAGAGTTTATATATGTATAACTGAATCACTTTGCTGTACAGAAAAAATTAACAAGAGCATTGTAAATCAACTATACTTCAATAATAGTTTTTAAAAAGACACAAGATCAATGTGGAATAGTGGGGAAACCACCATTTGGGATTAAAACACTAGAGTGTGATTTTAGGTTTTGTCACAACCACAATCAAGCAGTCCATGAAATCTTTTGCAGAGTATGTAGTAGAACATAAATTATAAAGCTCAATTATGTAATCAGGGAATCAGGAAGAGCTTTTTCATCATTCTGAATGCTCTGTGGCATGCATAGCAAGTATGTGTTTACTAAGCTGGAGTTAACATTAGTCTATCCTTTTAATTCTTCTCTGCTTCAAAACAGATGTACACATTGTTCTCCCTGCACATGCATAATTACCAAAGTTTTGGCATATTAGTTATACTGAGAATGAAAATTCAAAACCGGAGGATAGTTAAAACAGAGGAGGCATTTTTCATAGATGGGAAAATGCGTATCTCATCCCTGATTCTTAACAAAGATATGTTTCCATGAAGAAAACTGGAAAGGCTGCTTAGGAATCTAGCTTATAGAAAAATAAGCAATTCAAATTTGTATGAGTCAGAGAAAAAAATTACTTTAAAAATTATACAACTGGAGGAAAGACAACCCAACAATGAACTGGTATCATCAAACTGTTAATGACTATGGGGTTCAAATAAAATATGAATGTAGGATAAACCTGAAACTCTGAATTAAAAAGAATATGAGCAACTAAGATGCAATGAGATTTTCAATTCTGCCATTTCAGTTCTGATCACATCATTCTAATCATCCGTTTCTTTCACTCCTATTGAACCTCCTGGGCTTCCCAAGTGGTGCAGTGTAAAGAATCTGCCTGCCAATGCAGGAAGTGCAAGAGACGTAGGTTTGATCCCTGGGTCAGAAGGATCCCCTGGAGTAGGAAATGGCAACCCATTCCAGTATTCCTGCCTGGAAAATTCCATGGACAAAGGAGCCTGGCGGGCTATAGTCCATGGGGTTACAAAGAGTCAGACACAACGGAGCAACTACACATGCACACAAGCCTATTTGTCCAAATAATAAATTCAAGTTTTACTTTTCCCTGCTCCTTCATAATATCTGCTGGCTGGAACTTCATTTATCTCCATATCCACTAGACTGAACTCTTTCATCACTACATAAATTTATGCCATAGTCTGTTTGGCCAGACCTCAACTTTAGGAATCCCTAATGTCTTTTCTTTGCTCAGACTCTGAAGCTGCCAAACCCAGCTGCAGAACCACAGTACTATTCTTCAGTTTCAGTTCAGTTCAGTCACTCAGTCGTGTCCGACTCTTTGCTTCCCCATGAATCACAGCACGCCAGGCCTCCCTGTCCAACACCAGCTCCCGGAGTTCACTCAAATTCATGTCCATCGAGTCAGTGATGCCATCCAGCCATCTCATCCTCTGTCATCCCCTTCTCCTCCTGCCCCCAATCCCTCCCAGCATCAGAGTCTTTTCCAATGAGTCAACTCTTCGCATGAGGTGGCCAAAGTACTGGAGTTTCAGCTTCAGCATCATTCCTTCCAAAGAAATCCCAGGGCTGATCTCCTTCAGAATGGACTGTTTGGATCTCCTTGCAGTCCAAGGGACTCTCAAGAGTCTTCTCCAACACCACAGTTCAAAAGCATCAATTCTTCGGTGCTCAGCCTTCATCACAGTCCAACTCTCACATCCATACATGACCACAGGAAAAACCATAGCCTTGACTAGACGAACCTTTGTTGGCAAAGTAATGTCTCTGCTTTTGAATATGCTATCGAGGTTGGTCATAACTTTCCTTCCAAGGAGTAAGCATCTTTTAATTTCATGGCTGCAGTCACCATCTGCAGTGATTCTGGAGCTCCCAAAAATAAAGTCTGACACTATTTCCACTCTTTCCCCATCTATTTCCCATGAAGTGATGGGACCGGATGCCATGATCTTCGTTTTCTGAATGCTGAGCTTTAAGCCAACTTTTTCACTCTCCACTTTCACTTTCATCAAGAGGCTTTTTAGTTCCTTTTCACTTTCTGCCATAAGGGTGGTGTCATCTGCATATCTGAGGTTATTGATATTTCTCCCAGCAGTCTACCTTCTGCCTAAAATTGTGAGAAAAGGCACAATGAAGAATCTCTCCCAAATTGCCTCCTAGTTAACCAGGAAAAAAACTTATATGAGAAAACTTGTCTATGAACATATGGTAAAATAAAAGATATAGTCAGATTTTGTTAAGAAACAAAATAGTCCTGCCTATCTGTGAAGTAGACTTGAAATATGAAATAAGCTTGTTCTTGCTCATTACTTGTTGCCACAGTGACCATGGCTCAGTAACTAAAGGCACTGACTTTCCATCCACTCTAAGCTACCTATGCCATTTATTATCAGATAGGAAAGGCATAGAATGACTTTTAGGTATCCAAGAACATAGAAGTCATATTGTCTTTCCAAACAAATGCCCTAAAGGCTTGCTTCAGAATCCCAACATATTAATAAAAATTTAGATTCAAGAAAATAAAAGTGATGGCTAAAGGAATTAGGGTAATCTATAAGGTAAATTAAATACCTAGAGAGAAGTTGAATTTTTACAAATAGTGTATAAATTTGAAATAAAATTAGTTACTTGAAACAGGTGATTTATACTATTTAATATAAAGATAATGATGTAATTTTTGACTACAATCTAAAATAACCTTCCCTGCTCCACCCCGCCCAAAAGGAAAAAAAAAAGAAAGCACAGGAGAGAAAGGAGAAGCTTCACCAAAGGAAATCAGAGCCCTGGGTTTTGCATCCTTAATAATGGGGAGTACAGTTCTTATGTTGCTCTTCATTTTAATAATTAGATGGCAAAAGTCTAAGAATGGTTTAATTGAAACAGGATGCCTTCCTTCCTAATTATCTCAGACTATAAGAACAAACTAACAATCCATGTCTAAAAGGGGAAAGGGATTAAAACTTAGGAACTATAAAATAAGACCTTTTGCTTTTTCTAACAATTAAGATGGTCATTTACCTCTTTTTCTGCCCAGAACCCATGCATTTTTCTGAGCAAAGAACCTCATCTGCCATCCCCACTCTATCCATACACTACAGATGAAAAAACATTGTTTTACATGATGTTATGTACCTGGTCTAATTATGTAGACGTGAATATCTGACTTGAGCTAAATCAGTCCTAGAACCTCGCCATCCCCATCCACCCACCACCCAGCCCTGAACATCATACTCCTTTTCCAGGGTTTGTTCAGGAGTTGTGCATGAGGGTTTTTTTTTTTTTTTTTTTTTAACTTTGAGGATAAAGTTGGGAAGATGGGTGGAGAGGTATGTATGGACAGTAAGAGAAGCAAAGAAGGAAAGCAAAGCAAGAGGATCTTGGAGCCTCAAGTCTCTGATTCAGGGCATCTCTAGCTGCACTCTTGCCCCTTCTGGTTACAGGAGCCAATGCATTTTCATTTTGCCTAAGTTAATTCAAGATGAATTTCTAAATCTTCAAACAAATATACATGTAAGATTTATGATTATAAATGCAAATGAATTTAATTCTCTTAGTAAAAAGTCAAAGACTCAGATTCCAGTAGAAAATAAATCCAGTTTTATGGCCCCCTCTACAGTACCTGACATCTTGAAATCATCTGAGATTTTACTTATGGAAAATTAATTTTTTACTTTGTGTATTAATAATGAATTAATTATAATTAATCCATGATAAAGTTTACAGATTCCTTTATTGTGATAAATGAACTAACGCATGAAAAGTGATGCTTGGCATACCCTAATCATTCAACAGTATTTGCAGTGATGAAGAGGTTTTATCAACACTCCACACAGAGCCCCTTTCTCTCTGCACTCATCTCAGACACTAGCAAAATAATGCTCAAAATTCTCAAGGCTAGGCTTCAACAGTACATGAACCAAGAACTTCCAGATGTTCAAGCTGGATTTAGAAAAGGCAGAGGAACCAAAGATCAAATTGCCAACATCTGTTAGATCACAGAAAAAGCAAGAGAATTCCAGAAAAACATATACTTCTGCTTTATCGACTATGCCAAAGCCTTTGGCTGTGTGGATCACAGCAAACTGTGGAAAATTCTGAAAGAGATGGGAATACCAGACCAGCTTACCTGCCTCCTGAGAAACCTTTATGCAGATCAAGAAGCAACAGTTAGAACTGGACATGGAACCACAGACTGGTTCTGAATTGGGAAAGGAGTACATCAAGGCTGTAAATTGTTACTCTGCTTATTTAATTTCTATGCAGAGTACATTATGAGAAATGTCAGGTTGGATGAAGCACAAGCTGGAATCAAGATTGCCAGGAGAAATATCAATAACCTCAGATATGCAGATGATACCACCCTTATAGCAGAAAGCGAAGAGGAACTAAGGGCCTCCTGATGAAAGTGAAAGAGGAGAGTGAAAAAGCTCGCTTAAAACTCAACATTCAAAAAATGAAGATCATGGCATCCAGTCCCATCACTTCATGGCAAACACATGGGGAAACAATGGAAACACTGACAGGTTTTATTTTCTTGGGCTCCAAAATCACTGCAGATGGTGAATGCAGCCATGAAATTAAAAGATGCTTGCTCCTTGGAAGAAAAGTCATAACCAACCTAGACAGTATATTAAAAAGCAGAGACATTACTTTGCTGACAAAGGTCCATCTAGTCAAAGCTATAGTTTTTCCTGTGAGAGTTGAACCATAAAGCTGAGAGCAGAAGAATTGATGCTTTTGAACTGTGTACTGGAGAAGACTCTTGATAGTCCATTGAACTGCAATGAGATCAAACCAGTCAATCCTAAAGGAAATCAGTCCTGAATATTCATTGGAAGGACTGATGTTGAAGCTGAGGAGCCAATACTTTGGCCACCTGATGTGAAGAACCAATTCATTGGAAAAGACCCTGATCCTGGGAAAGATTGAAGGCAGGAGGAGAAGGGGACAACAGAGGATGAGATGGTTGGATGGTACCACCGACTCAATAGACATGAGTTTGAGCACTCGGGGAGTTGGTGATGGATAGGGAGACCTGGCATGCTGCAGTCCATGGTGTCGCCTAGAGTCGGACACAACCGAACTGACTGAACTGAATCCTCAGCTTTCACTGTCTCAACTACCTGGATGATTTCCAAACCGATGTCACCTGCCTGGTCACCGCTCTTGGGCTCCCTTGTCTTATTTTCAATTTCTCATACAAATCATCACTTAAATATTCCACCAGAACCTCAAGCTCAACATATCCAAATTAAACTACCTCCTAATTTCCCAATTCCAGCTAATGGAACAAGCATTCTCCTCATTCCCTAATCTGGAAAGCTTTGTTGATCCTCTTGCCCGAATCCTTCATCAAGATAGTTGAGCCCAATGCCAAGATCATGCAGCTTCTCAGTCCATGTTAGTCTTCTTCCTTGTCCTCCTTTAATTTCAATACACTGCCAAGTCCTGTTAAGACTTTTTAAAATGCCACTTGTGCTTACCTTTCTGACTCCCTCCTTCCAATGTATTACCTTTTACAGAATTGAACTAGACTCCTAGTTTTCCTCCTAATTTTCCAGTTTCTTCTCTCTTCTGCTATCCTTATAGAGTATCCTCTTCAAACATGCCATTCACACATTTCTTGTGTGTTACCTAACAGGTTCCCTGGTAGCTCAGACAGTAAAGAATCTGCCTATAATGCAGGAGACCCAGGTTTGATCCTTGGGTTGGGAAGATCCCCTGGAAAAGGGAAGGGTAACTCACTCCAGTATTCTTGCCTGAAGAATCCCATGGATAGAGGAGCCTGGCAGGCTATAGTCCACGGGGTCGAAAAGAGTCAGACACAACTAAGCAACTAGCACACACAACAGGTTCCTTGGGGCTTCCCAGGTAGCTCAGTGGTAAAGGGTCCACCTATAATGTAGAAGATGCAGGTTTGACCCCTGGATCAGAAAGATCCTCTGGAGAAGGAAATGGCAACCCACTTCAGTATTCTTGCCTGGGAAATCCCATGGACAGAGGACCCTGGTGGGCTACAGCCATGGAGTCACAAAGAGTCAGACACAACTTAGAGACTAAACAACAACAGGTTCTTTGCTTTGAACATAAGTCTAAACCCCTCAGCCAGACTTTCTACTGACATGAGTCTAACCTATATCACCAACTTCCCGCTTTATGGACACTATGGCTCAGTTGACCTGGCACACTGGTTCCTACCCGATAACCCAAACACTTTCTGAATTCTCTGATATTTATCCTTGATATTTCTTCTGCCTAGAAAGTATTCTTGAATCATCTCTGCCTATCAAACCCTAGCTATCCTTCCTTCCAGGACTTTGTCAAATATCACCCTTGCCAAAAAAAGCCTTGATTTGTGCACCAGCTATAACTTGTTCTTTCTTTAAGCCACTATAGCATTCTGTATGTTAGTGATGAAAATATTTTTCTTAAAAGATTTTCAGAATTTGTTATCTTGACCTCTTACTGGATTTTAAGTGTTTAAGAGTTTTTGTCCTGTTTATCTTTTAATTTTATGAAGGCCCTTTTTAGTACAGCATATTTCACAGAGTTCAATGAATATTTATTAATTTATTCAATGAATATTTATTAAATTTAATAAAGACTGTATTCTTTAAGACAGAAAAAAATTATTTTGAAAGCATGACCAATGTTTCTTGAGCAGACTATGTAAAACAAAGACTTGTTCAAATATAAAAGGCTATTTACTATATGTAAATCTTTGCTTAGAGAATGAACTAGTTAAGCATGTCTTTGCACAACACATGAGAAGGCACCCATCATTTTTTATGGTGGTAGACCTGAATGAAACATGTACTCTGCAAGAAAACCAGGCCACAGAAACACCTGTGAATAGAGGTCTTTCTGAATATTTGATGAAGTGCCAGAAGTTAACCCTTATACACAGTTTATTTAGAAATATTTGACTCTCTGTGTTATTTTTGTTAACATGGAGATAATAACAGCTTTCACACACTACACTGCACAGCCTGAGTAGATGTAAGAAAATAATGGAATACAGGTCTAGGAATGCGGATTGCAACTCAATTCTGGAGGACCTTGAATGCTAGTATTGAAATTTTATTTAGTAAGCAAATCACGAATTTTTGTTTTTGTTTTTTTCTTACTGTTTGTGCTTGATGTTGTGGGCACTATCATAGACATGTGTTTCAGGGAAATTAACTGCAGAGCAGCAAGTAGGTTGGATTGGAAGGAGAGCCTAGAGGTAAGGACCTAACTCATCTACTTAGAGTAGGAAAAGGTCAATTGGACTAAAATGGCATAAGTAATGGACAGGAGGGAAAGGATGCTGATGAAGGAACTATTACAAAGGACTTACCAAGTGACCTGTAAACGATTATGATGGTCAGGGTAAGGAGAAACCAGAAATTGCTCTCAACGTTTTGACTCAGAAAGTGGAGACAGTACCATTCAGTGGGGGCTGGGATGGGGATGAGAAAGAGAGAGAGGCCCTGCAGGAGCTGGAAATGTTATTTCCTTTACTTCTCTGGTGGTTCAGATGGTAAAGAATCTTCCTGCAATGCAGGAGACCCAAGTTCAACCCATGAATCAGGAAGATCCCCTGGAGAAGAGAATGGTTACCCACACCAGTCTTCTTGCCTGGAGAATCCCATGGACAGAGGAGGCTGGTGGCTACAGTCCATGGGGTCACAAAGAGTCAGACATGACTAAGTGACTAACACTTCCTTCCTCTGAAAACAGGTTTTCCTCTTCCTTCTCCATCTTTTATTTTGGTTACTCTTCATTTGTTTGCCCTTTAAAAGTTAGCATTTCAGACAAGTCACTAATATCTGGGTCATGCGAGCCAGTTAGATATCTCTTTTTGAGTAGCAAATGGAACATAATTCTAAAGGATTTATCACCTGCAGTTTCAGGTTATCAGTGTGGGAAAATAGATTATGGTTATGTGCGCCTGGGGCAGGGAGAATATAAACTGGGAATTAGATTTTCCATTTAGAGATATGTATATGGTTTGGATTTCTATAGTTTAGATCAATTTTGTTGATATTTACATATAATAAAATACATTCATTTAAGTGTATTGTTAGGTATTAAGATTCATATTTAAATCTTTGAGTGGATATGTTTCTTTTTTAATTGGGCAAATATCCAGGAGTGGAATTGCTAGATTACATGGTGAGTTTATGTTTGACCTTATGAGAAACTGCCAGATTGTTATCCAAAGTGGGTGTACCATTTTATATTCTCACCAGCAATGTGTGAAAGCATTGGTTGTTCCACATCCTTGTCAACACTTGGTGTTATCACCTTTTTGAATTTTAGCCATTCTAGTGGGTATGCTGTTGTATTTCACTGTGTTTTAATTTGCTTTAATCAGCAAATAACTCAAATAACTAGTGATGTTGTACATACTGCCATGTGTTCATTGCCCATTTTTATATCTTCTTTTGAGAAGTGTCTACTCAAATACTCTGCCCATGTTTAAATTGGGTTCTTTGTCTTCTTACTGAATTATAAGTCTTTGAGATACATGTTCTTTATCAGATATATGTATTGTGAATATTTTCTCCCAGTATGTGGTTTGCCTTTTCATTTTATTAAATGCAGTCTTCAAAGAGCAGAATATTTTAGTTTTAATGACATTCAATTTACCATTTGCCGGGAGCCGGTGAGGCATTCCACTCGTGACAAACGTCATGAGGAAGGAGGCTCGGCATACGCAAAGGCGGGATAGAGCCTCAGGAATCCTCCTGGATATTCTCGAGCATCTACCCCCAAAAAACCAGAGTCTGCCTACTTTATTGCTTTGTGCTCTCACCTCTGACTTTACTGGGGGCTGTCTTCCACCACCATCTCACTCTCTCTGACAAAGAGTTAACTTACAGCTCCAATTAATAAAGTTCCTGGGCAATTAGGAGTGTTTAAATCCAAACCCCTCAGATAGCTCTCTAACTCGCCTGACAAGTTTACCCGGACTCCTACAGCTATGCATATGATTGTTTACAGTCTCCCAGCCTCGAGAGGCACAGGAAGCTTAAGATATTCAAATAGATTAGAGCCTCTCAGAGAGTTAGAAACTGTCAGAATAAAACTAGTAAAAGATTTCATTGATGAGCCAATGCTTGCTGCCAAGTTTCCACATCCCCTGTATTGTATCCTTGAATGTGTATTAATTAATATAGTTGGTATGTAGAAAAAATAAGTAGTGGCCTTGGTGTTAGTAAATTTAAACCCTTAAGGTAATAAATTCTTTCCTTTGTTGTAAACCCATTACACACCCGCCCTACAGGAATGCAATTTTATCTTAGGAAGATGGCGCCAAACCTTAAAATAATTACTCTTAGAGAAAATAAGTCTTTGTTGATAAGTCTTTGTCAAGAGTCATAAAATGTTAATAGGCCTTCTGGCCAGAAGATGATGTAAATCACCTAAACCATTTGTATACGATAAATTTGCAGGAAAGAAACCCTGGTTTTTGATAAGGATCAAAAACTGCTGACTTTGCATCCCCTAATATCCTCTATGTGTAACTTAGGGTATAAAAGCCCCTGTTGAAAATAAAGCTATGGGCCTTGCTCACCAGAGCTTGGTCTCCCCATGTCATTCTTTCTTTTCACATTCTGGCTGAAGTCTCCATCTGGAGCGCGGAGGTCCTCTGCGACCATTTATTTGCCTGGGCTTCTAAGACCCACTCGAGAAGGTGTCTAAGGTGGGGCACCTTCCGCTATTCGAGAGGGCGCCTGCGGCCTCCGTGGTCAGAGCTAACCTGGTGTCACAGGTTATATTGATTTTCCGCGTAAACCAAGCTACTCAGCCTCTTTTCTCCACTGAATTTTCCCACTGAGCTATCCTCATTCTATTACTCTTTATAGCTCTAATTAACATTTGAATAGGTCACCGACGCCGTCTCCCCTTCGAATACCCTGGATCAGCCGGGGCTGGACCTCGGCAACCATTTTTCTTAATGACCATTACTTTAGGAACTCTAGTTTAAGAAATATAAGCCTCAGCATTAACTTGCTACAAATTGCAAATTGTTATCAGTTTGCTTGCAAATTGCAGAATTAGGTTAGAATCTAGATAAACTGTACAAAAGTCCTTGAATGCGACTTCCACCTTTGTTTATATTATTAGGTATCATTTTGTGGGTGTATTGTACACCCTTTCCTTCTCCAGGGGATCTTCCCACTGCAGGGATCCAACCTGGGTCTCCCGCATTGCAGGCAGATTCTTTACCATCTGAGTCACCAGGGAAGCTCTGTACACAATAAGCAGTATAATAAATACTTCATATATTTCATTTAATCATTACAAAAAGCCTTAGTGAAGAGGAAACTTATTTGAGTAATAAAATAAGTTAAGGCTTAAATATTATCAGTGGCAGAACTAGAGTCTACCTGACTCCAAATCCCTTTGCATCTTAAATACTATGCAGTATCTTGTCTAGGAAATTTTTGTATATGTAAAAATCAAGAAGATATTTTCCTACGTTTTCTTCTAGAAATACTATGCTTTTAGTTTTTATGCTTGTGATCCATTTAGGTTCATTTTTGTATACAGTGTGAGGAAAGATTGGAATTCATTTCCTCCTATGAATTGAAGTTGCTCCGTCATCATTTTGAGAACAGTCTCCTTTCCCCCGCTGAATTACCTTGACACCTTTCTGGAGAATCAACTGGCAGTTTGTGCGGGTCCATTTCTGGAACCACTGTTCTGTTCCATTGATTTGTATCTCTTATATGGATACCACACTTGTATTGCTTACTGTAACTTTGTATCTTGGTGATATTATGATTTATAGTAAAAAATACATAATTCTGGCACGGCATTCCTATAACCCTTCAAATTACTTAAGTGTGGAGAGTGATAAAGGTGTCTTTTGTTATTTTGATGAGGTGATCTTTGGAATACTCCTAACTTACCTAAAAGTCAGGACTGGTCACCAGAGGAATCAGTGAAGTGATTAATGGATTGGAACTTTCCGTCCACGTCAGGAGAAGGCAGAAGGACTGGAGGTTGAATCAATCATCAGTGATTTAATCAATCAATGAAGCCTCCATAAAAACCCAAAGCACAGGGTTTGGGAGCTTCTGGGTTTGGGAACATGGAGGTACTGGGAGAACTGAGCAGCTGGGCAGGGCATAAAAGCTCCGTGCCCTGCCCAGTGCATCTCTTCCATCTGGCTGTTGAGTTATATCCTACTATAATAAACTGGCAATCTAGTAAGTAAAATATTTCTTTGAGTTCTATGAGCTGCTCTAGTAAATTAATCAAACAAAGGGAGGGGGGTCCCAGAAACCTCTGATCTATAGCCAGTTGGCCAGAAGTACAGGTAACAACCTGGACATGTGACTGGTGTCTGACAAGCCTAGACAGTGTATTAAAAAGCAGATACATCACTTTGCTGAAAAAGGTCCATACAGTCCAAGCTATGATGTTTCCAGTAGTCATGTACGGATGTGAGAGTTGGACCATAAAGAAGGTTGAGCACTGAAGAATTGATGCTTTCGAACTGTGGTGCTGGAGAAGACTCTTGAAAGTTCCTTGGACGGCAAGGAGATCAAACCAGTCAATCCTAAAAGAAATCAACACTGAATATTCATTGGAAGGGCTGATGTTGAGGCTGAAGCTCCTATACTTTGGCCACCTGATGCAAAGAGCCCACTCACTGGAAAAGATCATTTTTTAAAATGATCTACTTCTCTATCACAAATCCCTTTCTGCTTAAAATACTTCAGATGGCATCTCTTTCTAGCACTGTGATACACACAGTTAGGAGACATTCAACAAAGGTTTAAGCAACCAGATGTGAAAATAAACAGTCAGTTCAGGGACAGAAATTAAGTTCCTGAAAGAGACAGGTGTGCCAGACACAGTCTCCATCACAAGAAAACAACATGCTACCCTAGTTATCGGGCAATCAGAATCAACTTCAGGACAGCCTATGTGTTCAGTCGGTAAACCCCTCCTGGGGCTTTTGTGGCTCCTGCCATTTCCTATGCCTAGGAAGAAGTCTGATCCTAATTTGATGGGCAGGATGACACCTTTATCTCACGGTGAAGACATCTCAGTGATGACAATTAGAGAGATGCAGGGACAAGGCAATAAGCAGAGCAGTTTAAAGCTTAAAAGAATAATTTCAAGGTGAATAAAAGGCAAAGCTACTTCATAAGGTATTTAGTATATGTGTGGTACTCATTACCCTCAAGATATGAAATAGATATATAGCTTTAAATGCATTTTTCTTCATAGACCATTAAGTAGTCAAACACGTAAGTAGTCAAACACGTCATTGAGCCCATTCGTCATCCAATTTAGAAATCCCCTCCATGCTGCTGACTAATGATTATACCACCCTTGCTTGAATAGAGTGATAGTTCACTATTTCACAAGCCTGGCTATTACACTTTCCTAATCATCAGAACAATCAATGGAATTCTGTATTTAATGTCAAATACCACATCATTTCTCTGTAAGTCTTCTGTCTGAGGGCAAGCACAAAGTCTCTTGCTACTTATCTCTATTTCAAAGTATCTCTGATAGCCATTTCCACTCACAGAAAGCCTCAATTCCCTTTTAGGAAATCATATTTCTTCCATGGGGTATGGTTTTCAGAAGAAAAAACCTGTCTGCTTGCCTCCCACTTTGGAAACAAAGGGCAAATCCTTCCTTTCTTCACCCTTATAAAAGTAGTATATGGATGCATCCTAGGTTTGGTACTACACACTTTCTCTTCAGTTTTTAAATCTTAGAATGTGGAATGAATTTAAAAAAATAGACATCATTCAACACAGAGGAGAGGTAGTGAGCCAACTGCAGTTTGCAGTTATGAGACAGTGGCTGCATTTCAGCCTCCACATCAATTAGTGTTACCTTGGTTATTGTTCATTTCAGAAACTGGTTCTCTAATCTCAAGGCTAAGTGCTGCAATAGCCTCTCAATGGTTTAATTATCTTTCAGTGTTTGTTTCTGTTGCTTATGATTCAAATCTCTAACCAAAACACTATATATGAATGAGTGGATAGTTTTTTTTCCCCTTAAGTGTTGTCTCTGCTTCACTTAGGGACAATTTGGTTGCAATAGATAGAACCCACTGTGGCTGACTCAAAAAAAATTAGTTTTATTGAAAGAGTACAAAGAAACTTCAAGACACTAAGAGCATGAATTAGAACTGGGTCCAGGAGAATTGGAGCAGGGAAATGGGAAGTCAGGAACTGTGGTTATTCTTTGCATCTCTCAGGGGTCAAGTGTTTTCTTTCATATTTGTGTCTCTCTTGTGGCTTCACTGCTATTTTCTACACATATTCTTGTGTCTATTCCTCCTAGGTTTGTGTTCAATCATCTCACATTGACTGCTCGTGACCTTTTAGCTTAACCTACAATCAAGTGACTAAAATCTATGTCAGATTATCCAAGGAAAGAAAAATGTGCTCTCTGACCTGCCAGTGGACTGGCTGACTTTGAATTAGGTATTCATCCTGAGTCAAATTAGCTAGGGAAGAGGTGGGGACAGGTTAATTGTATATCCCTCTGCAGGCAGTGGATGTGGCAGGTCAAGGTAGAAGGTGCAGCTGGGAGTGACTGGCAAACCGACTGATTGGTCCAGTGTGCATTTGATGGCAAATGCTCCCCACATGGTCAGACATTTTGAAAAATTGTAGTCTGGGAATTGGAAGTTATCCTTTTTGAAGACGCATCCAAGATTTCCTGTGTGTATGCATGTATGTGTATGTGTGTGTCTGGTCAGTCATGTCTGACTCTTTGCAACCCCTTGAACTGCAGCCTGCCAGGCCCCTCTGTCCATGGAAATTTCCAGGCAAGAATACTGCCAGGGATTGAACCCACAATTTCTGTGTCTCCTGCATTGGCAGGCAAATTCTTTCCCTCTGAGCCACTAGGGAAGGCCACATTCCCTACTCACTAAGAATAATATTTCTCACCAAAGGACACCAGCTTGTTGGTAAATAGTCATACTGACCAGATGTTGCCCCTGAGAGGCTGACAGAGACCTATCCCGTTTCTCCTCACTCCCTGTCACAGGCAGGATGTCTATAGACCTCCTGCATTAGAATCAACTGGGAAGCTTGTTTAAAATGGAGATGGATTCTTTGGATTCACTCCAAACTACCAAATCAGCATTTCTGCAGGGGCAGGATTGGAAGGAGCTGCCCATCTATCTGCATTTTAAATAAATTCTCTAGGTGATTTTCAAGTACATTAACATTTAAGAACCACTGGACAAAAATATAAATTACTTGAGGATAGGGTACAATTAGTCTTATTCAGCATTAAACCCCTTATACATTGCCTGGCACATAGAAGATACACACAGAATCAATAAACTATCTCTTACATTAACAACATAATTCTGATTATATAGAAACATGTATCGGTGATAAGGCTTAACTTAAAATTACTGACTGAATCATAAACTGGATTATATTACAATACCAAATTATTTTTATCAATTACTAAGAGTACTTGTAAGGTGTCAAACATCCACCAATTATTAAAAAAAAAAACTCCTTGTAAACAAAAGTCAAGGACCAGATGGCTTTGCTGGAGAATTCTACTAAATATACAAAGAAGAACTTATACTAAAACTTCTCAAATTCTTCCAAAAGATTGAAGAGGAGGAAATATTCCCAAAGTCATTTTATGAAGCCACCATGATCCTGATACCAAAACTAGACAAGACCAGATCAGATCAGCTGCTCAGTCGTGTCCGACTCTTTGCGACCCCATGAATCGCAGCATGCCAGGCCTCCCTGTCCATCACCAACTCCCGGAGTTCACTCAAACTCACGTCCAACGAGTTGGTGATGCCATCCAGCCATCTCATCCTCTGTCATCCCCTTCTCCTCCTGCCTCCAATCCCTCCCAGCATCAGAGTCTTTTCCAATGAGTCAACTCTTCGCATGAGGTGGCCAAAGTACTGGAGTTTCAGCTTCAGCATCATTCCTTCCAAAGAAATCCCAGGGCTGATCTCCTTCAGAATGGACTGTTTGGATCTCCTTGCAGTCCAAGGGACTCTCAAGAGTCTTCTCCAACACCACAGTTCAAAAGCATCAATTCTTCAGCGCTCAGCCTTCTTCACAGTCCAACTCTCACATCCATACATGACCACAGGAAAAACCCTAGCCTTGACTAGACGAACCTTTGTTGGCAAAGTAATGTCTCTGCTTTTGAACATGCTATCGAGGTTGGTCATAACTTTCCTTCCAAGGAGTAAGTGTCTTTTAATTTCATGGCTGCAGTCACCATCTGCAGTGATTTTGGAACCCAGAAAAATAAAGTCTAACACTATTTCCACTGTTTCCCCATCTATTTCCCATGAAACTAGACAAAGACACTGTCAAAAAGAACATGACAGGCCAATATCTTTGATGAATATAGATGCAAAAATTCTCAACAAAATATTAGTAACTGAACTCCAACAACACATAAAAATGATCATACATCAAGATCAAGTAGAATTCATCCCAGCGTCACAAGGATTGTTCAAGGTATATAAATCAATCAATGGGATGCACCACATCAACAAAAGACAAAACCACATGATAATCTCAGTAGATGCAGAGAAAGCACTTGATAAAATTGAATATCCATTCATAATAAAATTTCTTCCCAAAGTACAGAGGGAACATATCTCAACATGATAAAAGTCCTTTATGACAAACCCACAGCCAATATAATACTCGATGGTAAAAAGCTGAAAACCTTCCCACTAAACCTGGAATAAGACAAGAAGGCCCACTCTCACTGCTTCTACTCATCATAGGATTGGAAACCCTAGCCACAGTAACCAAACAAGAAACAGAAATAAAAGGTATCCAAATTGAGAGGGAAGAGGTAAAATTGTCATTATATGCAGATGATGTGATACTACATATAGAAAATCCTAAAGACTCCGTACAAAAACTACTTGCTGTATCCTACAGCAAGGTAGGATACAAGTTTAACATATAGAAATTATTTGCACTTCTTTATATAACAATGAAATATCAGAAAGGAAGAGTAAAAGAAAAACAGTCCCTTTTATTTTTTAAAATTAAATTTTTTTGGAGTATAGGTAATTTACAATGTTGTGTTAGTTTCTTCTGTACAGCAAAGTGAATCAGTTATACACATATCTACTCTTTTTTATATTCTACTCCCATATAGGTCACTATAGAGTATTGAGTAGAGTTCCCTGTGCTATATAGTAGGTTCTTATTAGTAATTCTATTTTATATTTAGAAAAGGCAGAGGAACCAGAGACCAAATTGCCAACATCCGCTGGATCATGGAAAAAGCAAGAGAGTTCCAGAAAAACATCTATTTCTGCTTTCTTGACTATGCCAAAGCCTTTGACTGTGTGGATCACAATAAACTGTGGAAAATTCTTCAAGAGATGGGAATACCAGACCACCTGATCTGCCTCTTGAGAAATATGTATGCAGATCAGGAAGCAACAGTTAGAACTGGACATGGAACAACAGACTGGTTCCAAATAGGAAAAGGAGTACGTCAAGGCTGTGTATTGTCACCCTGTTTATTTAACTTATATGCAGAGTACATCATGAGAAAGGCTGGACTGGAAGAAACACAAACTGGAATCAAGATTGTCAGGAGAAATATCAATAACCTCAGATATGCAGATGACATCACCCTTATGGCAGAAAGTGAAGAGGAACTCAAAAGCCTCTTGATGAAAGTGAAAGTGGAGAGTGAAAAAGTTGGCTTAAAACTCAACATTCAGAAAACAAAGACCATGGCATCTGGTCCCATCACTTCATGGGAAATAGATGGGGAAACAGTGGAAATAGTGTCAGACTTTATTTTTCTGGGCTCCAAAATCACTGCAGATGGTGACTGCAGCCATGAAATTAAAAGACACTTACTCCTTGGAAGGAAAGTTATGACCAACCTCGATAGCATGTTCAAAAGCAGAGACATTACTTTGCCAACAAAGGTTCGTCTAGTCAAGGCTAGGGTTTTTCCTGTGGTTGTGTATGGATGTGAGAGTTGGACTGTGAAGAAGGCTGAGCGCTGAAGAATTGATGCTTTTGAACTGTGGTGTTGGAGAAGACTCTTGAGAGTCCCTTGGACTGCAAGGAGATCCAAACAGTCCATTCTGAAGGAGATCAGCCCTGGGATTTCTTTGGAAGGAATGATGCTGAAGCTGAAACTCCAGTACTTTGGCCATCTCATGCGAAGAGTTGACTCATTGGAAAAGACTCTGATGCTGGGAGGGATTGGGGCCTGGAGGAGAAGGGGATGACAGAGGATGAGATGGCTGGATGGCATCACCGACTCGTTGGACGTGAGTCTGAGTGAACTCGGGAGTTGGTGATGGACAGGGAGACCTGGCGTGCTGCGATTCATGGGGTCACAAAGAGTCTGACATGACTGAGCAACTGATCTGATCTGATCTGATCTGATCTGATTTTATATATAATGGTGTGCATATGTCAATCCCAATCTCCCAATTTATCCCTCTCACTTCCCTTTTCTCCTTGGTAACCATAAGTTTGTTTTCTATATCTGCGATCTTATTTCTGTTTTGTAAATAGGTTCACTAATACAAAAGTAATCCCTTTTAAAATTGCATTAAAAAGTACTTAGGAAAAAACCTGACCAAAGAAGGGAAAGGATTATATGCTAAGAACTATAAAACATTGATAAGGGAAACTTAAGATGATTTAAATGGATAGCTATCCTATGCACTTAGATTGGAAGAGTTAATATTGTTAAAATAGCTACACTACCCAAAGTAGGTGATATCTATCAAATTATCCATGACATTTTTCACAGAACTAGAACAAATAATCCTAATATTTATATAGAACTATAAAAGACCCAGAATTGCCAAAGGAATTCTAAGGAAAAAGAACAAAACTGGAGGCATAACCTTCCCAGACTTCAGATACTACTACAAAGCTACAGCAGTCAAAACAGCCTGGTATTGGCACAAAAATAGACATATGGATCAATGGCACACAATAGAGAACCCAAAAATAAACCCACACACCTAGAGTCAATTAATCTTTGACAAAGGAGGCAAGAATATACAGTGGAGAAATGACAGTTTATTCAGCAATAGTGTTGGAAAAGTTGGGTAACAGTAAATCAGTTAGAACACTCCCTCACACCATACACAAAAATAAACTCAAAATGGCTTAAAAATTTAAACATAAGAATGACACCATAAAATTCCAAGGGAAAACATAGGCAAAATATTCTCTGACATAAAACTGTAATAATGTTTTCTTAAGTCAGTTTCCCAAGGCAATAGAAATAAAAACAAAAATAAATGAATGGGACCTAAACAAATTTATTAGCTTTTGCAAAGGAAACTATAAATAAACAAAAAGACAAGTTACAGACTGGAAAAAAAATATTTGCAAATGATACAACTGATAAGGGGTTAATTTCCAAAATAGAAAAACAGCTCATACACACAAAGAACAAACAACCCAGGGAAAAAAATGTGCAGAAGACCTAAATAGATATTTCTGCAAAGAATACATGCTGCTGCTGCTGCTGCTACTGCTAAGTCGCTTCAGTCGTGTCTGACTCTGTGTGACCCCATAGACGGCAGCCCACCAGGCTCCCCCGTCCCTGGGATTCTCCAGGCAAGAACACTGGAGTGGGCTGCCATTTCCTTCTCCAATGCATGAAAGTGTAAAGTGAAAGTGAAGTCGCTCAGTCATGTCCGACTCTTAGCGACCCCATGGACTGCAGCCTACCAGGCTCGGGGATTTTCCAGGCCAGAGTCCTGGAGTGGGTTGCCATTGCCTTCTCCGCAAAGAATACATACAGATGGCCAAAAGAGGATTAGCAGATACAAACTATTATAAATGAAATAGATAAACAACAAGGTCCTACCATATAGCACAAGAAGTATATATATAAATACAAAACAATCACTTTCCTTATACCAGAAATGAACACAACATTGTAAATCAACTACACTTCAATTAAAAAAAAAAAGTCAATTTTTATGATACTTTTACTAGAATCCTCCTTTGTTTTTATGTTAGACTAGCCTGCAGCTCACATTTCAATTCTTCTTCTCCCAGAGGCATAGGTATGGTATTCATGTCCTATGAGTCCAATTTCAATTAATTTTACATCAGACCATTTCAAGGTAGAAATAATTGTCTATATTATCCTTGCTGTTCATTTTTCTATTAGTTACCTTTTTTTGGGGTCACATTCTTTGAGACTTATGGGATATTAGTTCCCCACCCAGGGCCTGAACCTGGGCCAGGACAGTAACAGCACCAAGTCCTAACCATTGGACATCCGGGGAATTTCTCTATTAGTTACTTCTTGTGTTTCACAGTTGTTGAGTGCATAAAATGACTGTGGGATGAATGGGCATGTGGGTGGTAATGGTCATGTAGATAACTTGCTAGTAGTAATCCCAAGTGACTCTTTAAGAAAGTGGTGGGTCATAGTCTTTCTTTGATCTCCTTTTTTGTAAAAATGTATTGTTTTTACACTATTACAGAACAAATATAACAGCAGTTTTATGCTTTGAAATTTATATCGCTAATTTCATGAACTTTTAGAAATTCTATAATATTTCTGACAGTTATGAATATTGTCTCCCTCTGTGACACTGTGTCAAAATACTATGACATTAGAGGGAAAGGAAGAGACTCATGTTCCAGCTCAGCCCACCCCCCACTCACTTCCTCTCTTGCCACTGAAAGTCTGCCAACTGTCTTGTTCCCTTCTCCTGTTGCCATTTTCCCTTCCAACACCATCCAAAGATCCTGGTGCTATCTTCTGGAGACAGAGGGGTTTAAATTAAGTTTAACCTAAAAAAAAACCTTCATGTACATGAAATATATCTCCAATTCAAAACATACCCAAAATCCAATCACTTCTCTTTTCCTGCACTGCCACCACCCTGGTCCAAACAACATCACCTCTTGCCTGATTATTTCAATAACCTGTTTTGCCTCCATGCCTCCACCCAGGCCCCACCGGCAACAGCCTACTCACAGTAGAACTCCCACAAATATGCCTGAAAAACACATGAGATACAGTCACTCTTCTATCTAAGCTCAGTTCTCTGCTCTGTGATGACCTAGAGCAGTGGAATGGAAGGGTGGGAGGGAGGCTGAAGAGGAGGGGGATATATGTATGCATATAGCTGATTCGTGATGTTGTACAGCAGAAACTAACACAACACTGTAAAGCACTTACACTCCAATTTAAAAAAATCCTCCACATGGCTCCCCAACTCATGTAGAAACTGGCCAAAATCTTGAAGTCCTGGTGGCTCAGATGGTAGTGTGTGCCTACAATGCAGGAGACCTGGGTTCAATCCCTGGGTTGGGAAGATCTCCTGGGGAAGAAAATAGCAACCCACTCCAGTATTCTTGCCTGGAAAATCTCATGGACAGAGGATCCTGGCAGACTACAGTCCATGGGGTCAAAAGAGTTGGACACGACTGAGTGACTTCACTAAAAGGCCCTATCCTGACATACAGTAGGTAGTCAATAAGTTTTTGTTGAATGAATGAATAAATTTAAGGAACTCTTAATTCTTATTTTCAGATTAGTGCTCTAGTTCCTCAAAACTTCCTCAATGGCTCAAATAGTTTCCAGACTTTCATTCTGGTCATCCTCTCACACAAATTTTAGGTGTTTAGTGTCCTTTCTAAAATCTGGCACCATGATTAATATGGTGATCCAGTTTTAGTATAACCCACACAGCTTACTCCATACATCCTTTTATCACTGTCATGTAGGATTACAATAGCTGTTTTGGAAGCCATGTCATAACACTGAGTTGCATTCTGTTTTTAATGAACAAAAATTCCCATTTTTGTTCACCCAGAAATTGAAGTTAATTCAAATCTACTCATCTTTGCCTCTGTGCAGTAGGTATTTTGAAACAATGTAAGGACTGATCAAAAATTACTTCTTTCACAGAATTTGATTCTTTTTGTTCAAAGACATTTGCATCAATGCTTCTAATTGCTCAGTTTTGCTACTATGGCAACACTGTTAGTTGTTACTATTTTTTCAGCCATTACATTTTCCATCATCACCCTGTCCCCTTGTCTTCCAACTGGTATGCAACACAAAGGGATTTTTTTTTCCTTTTTCTTTTTTGCTGAGATTATATTCTGAGATCTTTTAAATGATTCTTCTGATATGATTAATTATAGTATAGAAAGAAAAAGTAAATAAATTCAGAAGACCTAGGTACTAGCACATTTTCTAGCTTTGTGATCTTGGAGAAGTAAATGAAACTCTATGCCTCAATTTCATCACCTATATAAAATGAGAATGATAACTTGCTTTTGCTATTCAATACGGTTGTTCAGTGACAGCTTGGAAGTGCCAAAGCAGTACTGATGTAAAATAAGAAAAATGGCCAAAGATCCTTAACCAGGTACAATTAAATAAGCTTCTTCTCTTATCCTGTTATTTTTCCCCCCTTAAAATACAGCTATATAGTACTGAGAGCTGGTCTGATGTTAGGATGCCTGGGTTCTAACCTTCATTTTCTCACTAACTAGCTGAGGCACCTTGGACAAATAATATAACCTTCTAAGCTTTATTTTCTTAACTTAAAAACAATAGGATTTGCCTACATACTTTCTAAGATCCCTCTCAGCTTTTAAATTTTTGAAAATCTGTCATGCTGGCCCACATTCAAGAATAACACAAATCTTATTTGCACATTTGTCTTCATTAAGGTACATGTCTGGTGGCTTTTATGATTGAGATACTTTTGCTGCATTTCAAACAGGAGTAGAGGTGCAGTGCCTATAAAAGCTAAAGGCTTTTTAAAAGAGTTCCAAAACACCAAACTGAAACCAAAAAGTTTAGGTAAGTAATTAAAGAACCACTTGAGCTAAACTAGAAAGAATTTTCCAGTTACTGAATGTGAGTTTTGTAGCTCAGACCCCACCCAAAACCCATGGGTACTACAGACTTTAATAACAATAATACATCTTATTTAAATAAAAACAGTTAATCTTTTATATGCAGTTTAAATGTTTCAGACATTAGCCATCAATTACTTCTTTCCTTTAGAAAAAATGCACCACTTGGACTTTTACACAAGAAAGTCAAAATGCTAAGAAGGGAACATTAATATGAACGAAGAAGAGAAAGATGACTTGGGACATTACCTCAGATTCTTTTATGAAGTTTATTTTTGTTAAATATGCAATTGAGCATTTAAAGTGAGTAAAGAAAAATTAATATTATATTATTCATAATCCCACTACTGTATGAAACTTTATAAACACTTATTAGTTTTTAATTTACAGGCATATATTGAGTTCCTTAACTTCTGGGGAATAATCAACTTTAGGCCTTAATTGGAAGAGCCTATTATCCACAGGGAGAGTAGATGAGGAGAATCTTCAGAAATGTGGCTTAGCACCTTCCCAGACATCACTTTCTTAAGTTTTTTTCTATCTCACATAACACGAGCCTCTTTCAGTCTCCTCTCTGTTGGTTTCATGTTATCTTCTCTTTCCCTAAATGTTGGAATACTTCAGGGCTCAGTTCTCTTATCTTCTCTTGTTTCTGTGTAGTTATTTTCCGTGGCTGTGAATTCCATCCGTATGTTGCTGATATTTATATTTATAACTTTAGCCCAGACTCCTGTAATACATCTGCTTATTAGACTCTTCTATTTGGAAGTCCCAAACATAATATGTTACAGAGGTTCATAACATTCTACAGAAGGCAGTGATCAAAAACATCCCCAAGAAAAAGAAATGCAAAAAGGCAAAATGGTTGTCTGAGGAGGCCTTACAAACAGCTGAGAAAAGAAGAGAAGCTAAGGGCAAGAGGAAAAGGAAAGATATACCCATCTGAATGCAGAATTCCAAAGAATAGCAAGGAGAGATAAGAAAGCCTTCCTCAGTGATCAATGCAAACAAATAGAAGAAAATAATAAAATGGGAAAGATTAGAGATCTCTTCAAGAAAATTAGAGATACCAAGGGAACATTTCATGCAAAGATGGGCTTGAAAAAGGACAGAAATGGTATGGATCTAACAGAAGCAGATGATATTAAGAAGAAGTGGCAAGAATACACAGAACAACCATATAAAAAAGATCTAATGACCTGGATAATCATGATGGTGTGATCACTCACCTAGAGTCAGACACCCTGGAATGCAAAGTCAAGTGGGCCTTAGGAAGTATCACTATGAACAAAGCTAGTGGACGTGATGGAATTCTAGCTGAGCTATTTAAAATCCTAAAAGATGATGCTGTGGAAGTGCTGCACTCAATATGCCAGCAAATCTGGAAAACTCAGCAGAGGCCACAGGACTGGAAAAGGTCAGTTTTCATTCCAATCCAAAGAAAGGCAATGCCAAAAAATGTTCAAACTACCACACAATTGCACTCATCTCACACACTAGCAAAGTAATACTCAAAATTCTCCAAGCTAGGCATCAACAGTACATGAACTGAGAACTTCCAGATGTTCAAGATGAATTTAGAAAAGGCCAAAGCCAAGGAACCAGGGATCAAATTGCCAACATCCACTGGATCATAGAAAAATCAGGGCAATTCCAGAAAAATATCTACTTCTGTTTCATTGACTATGCTAAAGCCTTTGACTGTGTTGATCACAACAAACTGTGGGAAATTTTCTTAAAGAGATGGGAATACCAGACCATGTTACTTGATTCCTGAGAAATCTGTATGCAGGTCAAGAAGCCATGGTTAGAACTGGATATGGAACAACAGACTGGTTCCAAATTGGGAAAGGAGTCCGTCAAGGCTGTATATTGCCACCATGCTTATTTAACTTCTATGCAGAGTACATCATGAGAAACGGCAGGCTAGATGAAGCATAAGCTGGAATCAAGATTGCCAGGAGAAATATCAATAACCTCAGATATGCACATGACACCACCCTCCTGGCAGAAAGCAAAGAGGAACTAAAGAGCCTCTTGATGAAAGTGAAAGAGGAGAGTGAAAAAGCTGGCTTAAAACTCAACATTCTAAAAACTAAGATCGTGGCATCTGTTCCCATCACTTCACAGGCAAACAGACAGGCAATGGAAATAATGGAAATAATGACAGACTTTATTTTCTTAGGCTCCAAAATCACTGGAGATGGTGACTGCAGCCATGAAATTAAAAGACACTTGCTCCTTGGAAGAAAAGCTATGACAAACCTAGACAGCATATTAAAAAGCAGAGACATTACTTTGCCAATAAAGGTCCATCTAGTCAAAGCTATGGTTTTCCAGTAGTAACGTATGGTTGTGAGAGTTAGACGATAAAGAAAGCTGAGCACCAAAGAATTGATGCTTTTGAACTGTGGTGTTAGAGAAGACTCTTGAGAGTCCCTTGAACTGCAAGGAGATCAAACCACTCAATCCTAAAGGAAATCAATCCTGAATATTCACTGGAAGGACTGATGCTGAAGCTGAAACTCCAATACTTTGGTCACCTGATGGTAAGAACTGACTTACCAGAAAAGACCCTGATTCTGGCAAAGATTGAAAGCAGGAGGAGAAGGGGATGATAGAGGATGAGATAGTTGGATGGCATCACTGACTCAATAGACATGAGTTTGAGCAAGCTCTGGGAGTTGGTGATGGACAGGGAATCCTGGTGTGTGGCAGTCCATGGGGTCAGAAAGAGACGAACATGACAGAGCTTCTGAACTGAACTGAAACATAACATATCCAAATGAATCTCTTGACTCTCCCCAAAACTTATTATATCTCCAGGTAGGTACATCTCAGTAAATAGCAACTCCTTTCTTCTGGATACTCCATCCCCAAAAGTTGGAGTCAGTCTTGATTCCTTTTTCTCAGATCCAACATCCAACTTGTAAGTAAATCCTGCTTAGCTCTACCCTTAAAATATGTTCAGAATCCAAATGCTTCTTACTTTCTCACACTACTGCTCTGTTCCAAACCATAACCTTTTTCACCTGAATTTTTGCTGTAGCCTCCTAACTTATCTCTTTTTCTTTCTCTTTCCCCTCCTAAAATCTATTCCAAACATAACAGGTCTTAAATGTAAATTAGATTATGTTGCTCCATTCCTCAAAACCTCCCGTCTGTTCATCAGCCTTTCTGTGAAAGCAGGATCCCGCCTTGCGTATTCCCACTCTGGTTTTTGCCCTTGCCATTCTCTTCAGATGCCTACACAAATGGCCCTTTATGGGAAAGGTCTTCCTAACCACCCACATGAGATAGCATCCCCCACCTATGACCTTTACTCCCCATCCCATTTACCTTGCTTTGTTTTTCTTCTTAGCACCGTTCATTAACTGACACATTACGTGTTATTTGTTAATGTCTATCTTCTTGAGCTAAAATGTAAGGTCCATGATATTATTTTGTTCATTGTAGTGTCTCCATCCCCTTGAACAATGTTTGGCCTACAATAAGAACTCAATAAATATTTGTTGAACGAGTCAATGAACAAATCCTGCAGTCTTAACTAGAGACGACAAAATATTTGCTTTTAGCACCTAAAAAGTAGGCATGCCATTCATTGAATTGATATAGTGAAAATGACTGAATTGGAGCTATATACATCTGAACTGCACAAATAAGGTATTGATCAAAAAAATAAGTTGCAGAGAATATACAAGAGAAAAAAGACAGTCTCTTCAGCATGAAATGATGGGAAAGTTGCACAGCTACATGTAAATCAATGAACTTAGAACACATCCTCATACCATACACAAGTAAACTCAAAGTGGCTTAAAGACTTTATAAGATATGACACCATAAAACTCCTAGAAGAGAGCATAGGCAAAAATTCTCTGATATAAAGTGTAGCAGTATTTTCTTAGGTCAGTCTCCCAAGGCAATAGAAACAAAGGCAAAAATAAACAAATGTAACAAAACTTATAAGCTTTTATACAGCAAAGGAAACTATAAACAAATGAAAAGATACCTATGGGTCTGGGAGAAATTATCTGCAAATGATGCAACCAAGGGTTTAATTTCCAAAAATATACAAATAGTTCATAAAACACAATAAAACCCCAATCAAAAAATGAGCAGAAGACCTAAACAGACATTTCTCCAAAGACGACACACATATGGCCAACAGACACATGAAAAGATACTTAACTTTGCTAATTATTAGAGAAGTAATTTGAGAAATAATAAATTTCTTATAATTATTAGAGAAATGCAAATTAAAACAGCAATGAGGTAACACCTCACACCATCTCAAATGGCCATCGTTAAAAAGTCTAGAAATAGCAAATGCTGGAGACAGTGTGGAGAAAAGGGAACCCTCGAACACTGTTGGTGGGAATATAAGTTGATGCAGCCACTATGGCAAACAGCATGGAGATTCCTCAAAAAACTGAAACTAGAGTTGACATATGATCCTGCAGTCTCACTCCTGGGCATGTATCCAGACAAAACTATAATTCAAAAAGATACATGCACCCCTATGTTCATAGCAGCATTATTGACAATAACTAAGACATGGAAGCAACCTACATGTTCGTGGACAGATGAATAGACAGAGAAGCTGTGGTACATTTATGGAATGGAATACTACTTAGTCATAAAAAAGAATGAAATGCCATTTGCAGCTACCTAGATGGACTTGGAAATTATCATAGTAAGTGAAGTAAGTCAGAAAGAGAAAGACCAGATGATATCACTTATATGTGGAATTTAAAATATGACACAAACGAAACCATCTACGCAACGGAAACAGACTCACAGACATGGGGGACCGACTTGTGGTTGCCAGGGGGAAGGAGAGGCGGGAGAGGGACAGATGGGAATTTGGGGTTAGTAGATGCAACTTTTATATACAGAATGGATAAACAAGGTCTTACTGCATAGCACAGGGAACTATATTCAATACCCTGTGATAAATCATAATGAAAAACAATATATATATATATATATATGTATAACTGAATCATTTTTCTGAACAGCAGAAATTAACATAACATTGTAAATCAACTATACCTCAATAAAAATGTAGGTTCAGAAGAAAACATATTTTATACATATATAAAATTTTAAAATAGCTTAAACATACTTTATAGATATTATATATATTGTATATATATTATATGTATATAGAGAAAGACAGAGACAGAGAAAAGAGCAAGAAGAAAGGGAAGATGCATGAGAATGCTAAATACCAAATTCAGACAGCAAAATGGGTATTTGAAGGAGGTAATATGGGCAGATATGTTCACAATATAATTCTTTTTGTATATGAAAACAAAAAAAATTAGTTATGTATACTTTAATGAAAAATTCTTGGGAGGCTAAAGGAGATAATCTTTCCATCTTTATGTATAATACAATTAAATAAAATTCCCATTATACAACACTGTTTTCCTTCAAAAACCTTCTTACTACCACGCATGAGGTCTTTACCTTTTTAAAATATTCTTTTTATTTTGGAGAATTTCAAACATGTAAGAAATATAGAGAGATTAATATGTTAAACCCCCATGTACGAGGAGTTCTCCTTCTCTTCAAAATGGAGTAACAAAGATTAGATTTATCCTCTGACCTGAAACAACTGAAAATAAACTGAAACAGTTTCAAGACATTGTATATCAGGCAATGAAGGACACTGGTCACTGAGAAAGGAGGGAAGAATGAAGTGAGCCTGATGCCCCAACTTTATCTGGACAGAAGTTTCAAGCCTGACAGCAGAGAGGGGAGCCCAGTGAACATCGCTGTGGACCTGTTCTTCAGGGGCCAAATGCACAATGAAAGAACACACACCATTCAGAAACATTCCTCTTGTTCGGGTGGGCAGAAATGTTCTTATTTAGAGGCAAGCAGAAGCCAGGAGCAAGTTTCTGTCATGAGTGATGGGAGACAAAGCTTTCCATCCCATTGACAGAAATCAAAAGTGGTCTTCTCCCTCTGCTACCCACTCTGTCCAGGCTTAAACTTCTGGAAAGAATGGATAAGAAATATCAAAGGATACATAACCAAAAGTTTGAAAGTATTATAAAATACAGACTTGATGATTTTCTGTGCCTGTCTCCTATCAAGTTCTCGTATCACAATCAATATAACACAAAGTAACGATTTAGTAGAAAAATTGGATAATCATAAACTGAGCTATTCAGATCTCTTTACACCATTGTTTATATGACATGAGGCAGAAAACCTTGGTGTTAAGATGCCTTTTGCTGCTTAAGGAAACCAAATCTCTAGAGTAGCCTGGGTCACGAGCCTCTTTGTAGGTGTATTTCTTAAACTTCATGCTGAATTTGTAGATTCACACTTCTCTCCTAGTTCTAGCTAATTCTATAGGAGTCTTATCTCTAATGTATTTCTTCTTTGTGTGCCACCTCATAGTCTTTCTAATACTATTTTGTGACATGTGGTATCACTTAATAAGCCAGGCCCTTGGAAGGATGGAAATTTCATTCAGACACAGATCCTTATCTCAAAGAACACAGAGGGAGAAATAAACCAAGTATATGAATAAGTCTAACGTAAATGCACAAGAAGAAGTACTATATGAAAGTACTTTCAGAAAGTTTGGAACTTGTAAGAGATCTTAATGGTCAGGTATTCTTACTTCATTTTACAGATGAACAAACTAAATGAAAAACGGTTGAATGAATTCCTCTGTGAAGTACAATCTTCTCATGTGAGGCATTGTGGTGCACTGGAAAAAACAGTGAACTCAGGGTGAGACAATCTAGGAATGATTTTGGATATCAGCTAGTAAACTCTCATTAAGCACAAATTATCAAACTTTCTTGAGCCTTAGTTTTCGCATCCATAGAAACAGGATAATAATGCTTGCCTGTTAGTGTTGGCAAAAAGATCAAATGAGATCATGAAAAGGCTGTCTTGATTATGAGATAATATGAAAATATAGAATATTACTACAATTAATTAACTGCAGAACTGGAATAGACCTCAAATCTCCTCACGTTGAGACCTATGTCTAGCGCATATTAATATGAAACACTCTCTATGACTCCTTGTACATGATTTAGCAATTCACCTTCTTGCACAGGGTAGATTATAATTATCAATCATATGTATGTTGTTTACTTGAGTTGTATGAGCATTCATCACCTGTTTGAGTTATATACAGCAAATTAGAACAGATGCTCTTTCTATGAAACTTTCTTGGCTAATTCTCACAATAACATAGGATAAGAATTTTATCTAACATTTCTCAATACCATGTTGTATTTTCAGCCGGTTTATTCTGGCTTCTTCCTTAGAAGCACTGTTAGAGTTGAATAAAATTGATCAATTAAAAAGAAAAACATCAGGAACTTTGTAGGTCAAAGACATCCTTGAGGCACTTTAAGAGAAGTTAAGTGATAACATCATTATAATATTGTGTTACTTCTTTGATCTGCTAAGAAGTTAAATGAAATAATAAGCTTTTTTTATTTCTGAGTTTTCTTTCCAATTGTTGCAGGTAGCAATTAAACTAAGGAATAGGTTAACTGTAAAAGCTTTTGTCCTCTTCCTCACCTCATTACAGACTCCTTTCTCTTTAGGATGGGTGAGAAAAGTGGGAACTAAGTTTATTTCCACACATATTACTGTATGATTTAAGAAAAGTATTCAAGAGGTTGTGTGCTGTACTGGAAAGAACATGAAATTTGGATTCTGAGGCCATGGGTTTCAGTTCTCTGTCTGGCTCTTTAGACTTGAGTCAAGAAACTTTTCTAATGTCAGTTTTTTTATTCGTAAAAGATGAAAACTAATAGAATCTACCCTTTGGATTGTCCAAGGAATTGTATGATCAGATCAGATCAGATCAGATCAGTCGCTCAGTCGTGTCCAACTCTTTGTGACCCCATGAATCGCAGCACGTCAGGCCTCCCTGTCCATCACCAACTCCCGGAGTTCACTCAGACTCACGTCCATCGAGTCAGTGATGCCATCCAACCATCTCATCCTCTGTCGTCCCCTTCTCCTCCTGCCCCCAATCCCTCCCAGCATCAGAGTCTTTTCCAATGAGTCAACTCTTCGCATGAGGTGGCCAAAGTACTGGAGTTTCAGCTTCAGCATCATTCCTTCCAAAGAAATCCCAGGACTGATCTCCTTCAGAATGGACTGGTTGGATCTCCTTGCAGTCCAAGGGACTCTCAAGAGTCTTCTCCAACACCACAGTTCAAAAGCATCAATTCTTCGGTGCTCAGCCTTCTTCACAGTCCAACTCTCACATCCATATATGACCACAGGAAAAACCATAGCCTTGACTAGACGAACCTTTGTTGGCAAAGTAATGTCTCTGCTTTTCAATATGCTATCTAGGTTGGTCATAACTTTCCTTCCAAGGAGTAAGCGTCTTTTAATTTCATGGCTGCAGTCACCATCTGCAGTGATTTTGGAGCCCAGAAAAATAAAGTCTGACACTGTTTCCACTGTTTCCCCATCTATTTCCCATGAAGTGGTGGGAACGGATGCCATGATCTTTGTTTTCTGAATGCTGAGCTTTAAGCCAGCTTTTTCACTCTCCACTTTCACTTTCATCAAGAGGCTTTTGAGTTCCTCTTCACTTTCTGCCATAAGGGTGGTGTCATCTGCATATCTGAGGTTATTGATATTTCTCCCGGCAATCTTGATTCCAGCTTGTGTTTCTTCCAGTCCAGCATTTCTCATGATGTACTCTGCATATAAGTTAAATAAACAGGATGACAATATACAGCCTTGACGAACTTTTCCTATTTGGAACCAGTCTGTTGTTCCATGTCCAGTTTTAACTGTTGCTTCCTGACTTGCATACAAATTTCTCAAGAGGCAGATCAGGTGGTCTGGTATTCCCATCTCTTGAAGAATTTTCCAAAGATATTATTGATAAATAACCTCAGATATGCAGATGACACCACCTTTATGGCAGAAAGTGAAGAACTAAAGAGCCTCTTGAGATGAAAGTGAAAGAGGAGAGTGAAAAAGTTGGCTTAAAGCTTAACATTCAGAAAACTAAGATCATGGCATCTGGTCCCATCACTTCATGGGAAATAGATGGGGAAACAGTGGAAACAGTGTCAAACACTTGCTATGGTTGGGACATAAATTTGAGTCTGAACTTCCTAGCTATCATATCAAAGAGGGAAACAATGGCAAGTCAGCAAACCAACAAACAGGCTTCCCTGCTGGCTCGGTGGTAAATAATCTGCCTGCCAATTGAGGAGAAGTGGGTTTGATCCCTGGGTCAGGAAGAGTCCCTGGAGAAGGAAATGGCAATCTAATCCAGTATTTTTGCCTGGGAAATCCAAGGGAGAGAGGAGCCTGGCAGGCTTCAGTCCACGGAGTTGCAAAAGAGTCAGACATGACTCAGTGACTAAACAACAGCAACAACAACAGCAGACAAACAGTGGCCATACACAAGGCGAAAAGCAAATTTGTAGTTTTCCAATTCCTCAAAAAGTGAAACACAGAATTACCATATGAAATGAAATTCTTAGGTACATACCCAAAATAACTGAAAGAGGTATTCAAGCAGATACTTAATATTGATGGCAGTAGTAGTCACAATAACCAACAAGTAGAAACAATCAAAATTTCTATCAGTGGATGACAGATAAACAAAATGTGGTATATCCATACTAGGAAATACTATTCAGCCATAAAAAGAAACAAAGTGTTGGATACATGTGACCTCTTGCTGAATCTCAAAATGCTAAATGAAAAGAGTCAGATGCAAAATGTCACATTATTGTATGAGTCCATTTATATGAAATATCCAGAGGAGTTAAATCCATAGAGTAAGGAAGAAGATTAGGTTGCCAGGGAGCTGAAGAGGGGAAGAAATAGAGAATGCCTCCATAATGGGTATGGGGTCTCCTTTGGGAGTGTTGAAAATTTTTTGGAACTAGGTAGAGGTGATGGCTGCACAACTTTGTAAATGTATGAAATGCAACCAACTGTATACTTTTACATGGTCAATTTTATGTTACATGAATTTCATTTCAATAAAATAATAATAATAAATAAATAAAGCAAAATCCAAAACTGAAACAAATGAGTTGTCTGGAAAATTGCAACTGCTGATAATATTGAGGTCAGAAAGGACACTCTCTAAGGAAATAAACCCTAGCAATATCACTGAACATAATGTGTCATCATTTTTCAGAAGGTCCTTCAATATAGGCTAATGTCATGATTATTAAAAGAAATACGGCAAAACGTATGTTCCTGGGAACCAGGGGGAGTACGGTGTTAGTAATGTGGCTCAAGCTACACTGGTCTCTGACAAGCAGGCTTAAGGCATATTAAAACATATTAAACTACTAAAAATATATAGAGGAAGAGATAGATTATCAATTCTTCTGTAATACTTCATAAATTTTCCTTTAGTCAAAATTTTGGAAGCTGTAGAGCAGGAGTGAGTTTGAGACTGCACTCCCTGTAGAGTATGTGGGTGCAGTTTGCTAATTTAGAGTCTGTGCTAAGTTAGCCAATCTGGAAGCAAGAGTAAGAACCATTGGTAAATGAGGAGAATGTTGAAGTGAGTAGCGACAGTGCTGAGTCAGCGAAGGTTCTCCTGAGAAATTTTAGATCTGCTCAAACAAAGGGTAATTATAACCCCACAGTAGTTCCATGTAATAAATCATGCCCTCAGTATCGTGAAGGAGGAAAGGTTTCTAGTAGAGGCCATGGGACTATGTATATAAAAACTCTTTGTAAAGTATAAAGTTTATACCAATCATAGTTTTCATTCTTATGAATATCTGGGTATAATACCTAACAAACAAACAACATATTTGAATAGCATTTTCATATACAATATTCATTAATTATTCTTAACAAATACTTATCAAATATTATTTGTGTACCCAAGGATAGACTATATTATCAACATTTTAGAAAATAATTGAGGTTCTGAGAATCTGAGATTTCCTTATGTCACATAACTTGGAGACTCCAGACCTTTGGTTCCTAGATCATTCCAAACTTTATGCCCCAAGGGCTGAAATGACTAAGGACTATGGTTGCCAAATTCCTTCGTCTTCCTTAAGCACTTAATGTGATTATTTAACACCCTGGGCAAAGATTCATCATTTCTATTTCTGTCTGTGCAGTGGTTCAATTCAGTTCAGTTCAGTTGCTCAGTCCTGTCCGACTCTTTGCAACCCCATGGACTGAAGCATGCCAGGCCTACCTGTCCATCGCCAACTCCCGGAGTTCACTCAAACTCACATCCATTGAGTCAGTGATGCCATCCAACCATTTCATCCTCTGTCGTCCCCTTTTCCTTGTGCCTTCAATCTTTCCTAGCATCAGGGTCTTTTCAAATGAGTCCGTTCTTCACATCAGGTGGCCAAAGTATTCGGGTTTCAGCTTCAGCAGCAGTCCTTCCAATGAACATTCAGGACTGACCTCCTTTAGGATGGACTGATTGGATCTCGTTGCAGTCCAAGGACTCTCAACAGTCTTCTCCAACACAACAGTTCAAAAACATCAGTTCTTCGGTGCTCAGCTTTCTTTACAGTCCAATTCTCACATCCATACACGACTACTGGAAAAACCATAGCTTTGACTAGACAGACCTCTGTTGGCAAGGTAATGTTTCTGCTATTTAATATGCTGTCTAGGTTGGTCATAACTTTTCTTCCAAGGAGCAAGCGTCTTTTAATTTCATAGCTGCAGTCACCACCTGCAGTGATTTTGGAGCCCCCCAAAATAAAGTCTGTCACTGTTTCCCCATCTATTTGCCATGAAGTGATGAGACCAGATGCCATGATCTTAGTTTTCAGAATGTTGAGTTTTAAGCCAGCTTTTTCACTCTTCTCTTTCACTTTCATCAAGAGGCTCTTTAGTTCTTCTTTGCTTTCTGTCATAAGTGTGGTGTCGTGTGCATATCTGAGGTTATTGATATTTCTCCCAACAATCCTGATTCCAGCTTGTGCTTCATCCACCCCAGCTTTTCTCATGATGTACTCTGCATGTAAGTTAAATAACAATACAGCCTTGATGTATACTTACCAATTTGGAACCAGTCTGTTGTTCCATGTCCAGTTCTAACTGTTGCTTCCTGACCTGCATACAGGTTTCTCAAGAGGCAGGTCAGGTGGTCTGGTATTCCCATATCTTTCAGAATTTTCCATAGTTTATTGTGATCCACACAGTGAAAGGCTTTGGCATAGTCAATAAAGCAGAAATAGACATTTTTCTGGAACTCTCTTGCTTTTTTGATGATCCAATGGATGCTGGCAATTCAACCTCTGGTTCCTCTGCCTTTTCTAAATCCAGCTTGAACATCTGGAAGTTCATGGTTCACGTACTCTTGAAGCCTGGCTTAGAGAATTTTAAGCATTACTTTACTAGTGTGTGAGATGAGTGCAATTGTGCGGTAGTTTGAGCATTCTTTGGCTCATTGCCTTTCTTTGGGATTGGAATGAACACTGATCTTTTCCAGTCCTGTGCCCACTGAGTTTTCCAAATATACTGGCATATTGAGTGCAACACTTTCACAGTATCATCTTTCAGGATTTGAAATAGCTCAACTGGGATTCCATCACCTGCACTAGCTTTGTTCATAGTGATGCTTCCTAAGGCCCACTTGACTTGGCATTCCAGGATGTCTGGCTCTGGGTTGGTGATCACATCATCATGATTATCTGGGTCATGAAGACCTTTTTTGATTAGTTTTTCTGTGTACGCTTGCCACCTCTTCTTAATATCTTCTGTTTCTATTAGGTCCATACCATTTCTGTCCTTTATTGTGCCTATCTTTGCTTGAAATTTTCCCTTGGTGTCTCTAATTTTCTTGAAGAGATCTCTAATCTTTCCCATTTTATTGTTTTCCTCTGTTTCTTTGCAATGATTGCTAAGGAAGGCTTTCTTATCTCTCCTTGCTATTCTTTGGAACTCTACATGCAGATGGGTATACCTTTCCTTTTCTCCTTTGCCTTTTGCTTCTCTTTATTTACAGCTATTTGTGAGGCCTCCTCAGACAAGCATTTTGCCTTTTGCCATTTCTTTTCCTTGGGGATGGTCTTGATCCTTGCCTCCTGTATAATGTCATGAACCTCCGTTCATAGTTCTTTAGGCACTCTGTCTATCAGATCTAATCCCTTGAAACTATGTGTCACTTCCACTGTATAATCATAATGGATTTGATTTAGGTCATACCTGAGTGGTCTAGTGGTTTTCCCTACTTTCTTCAGTTTAAGTCTTAATTTGGCAATAAGGAATTCATGATCTGAACTACAGTCAGCTCCTGGTCTTGTTTTGGCTGACTGTATAGAACTTCTCCATCTTTGGCTGCAAAGAATAAAATCAATTGGATTTTGATATTGACCATCTGGTGATGGTATTTTCTTTAATTGCTGTTACATGGAGTTCTGTCTCAGAATCCATGCTTACCAAATACACACACAATGCTTGGCTGTACATTATTGGCTAACATATGAGTGTACCTTGTGTTAGGTGTGGTGCTAAGAATTAAGCAGACATATTTTCATTTAATCCTAAAAATAGCTTTCTGAGGAAGGTTTATCATTTCTCTTTTGTTAATATAGAAATTATGACTCAGAAAGATTAAATAATTTGACCAAAGCCACAGGCAGAAATATATATATAGTCTGACAATCCTTATAGGAGAATATTTAAAGATTCCTGAAAATCCGAGGCTGATTTCTGTGATTCCTACCTGAAGAGCCAGTAGGGTGTGGAACAAATGTTGAAAGTTCGTGACAGGACTCGGTCTATATCCAGTTTTGCTTAACTTCAGACTCACAGCTTAACCACTCTGCTATTGTGAGACATAGGTCTAGTATGTCTGTAATCATTTGATTCCCCACCCAGACAATTATGGTAATAAATTTTGGGTCATTATCATTATAAGTGGCTAAACTTTTCTATGTCAAACCCTCTTTAAAGTACTTAACAGTCATAGAATTCAGGAACATTTATGGATTTTAAAGTCCTCTAATGAATGACTAGGAAGTGCCTGTCCATGTGAGAGTATTTTTGAGGAGATGGCAAAAGTAAAAAATATAGATTACTGAGTATTATTCTGCTGTTGGATTCAGGATGTCAAAAAGCTAGTATGTATACTTTTGACGAATATTTTCCTGTTCAGATGTGTATAATGTAACAGGGCAAAATAATTCATTTGATGAAGATATCATGGTGTGTCAGATACTGTGGTAGATGCTGCCACATAGCTGCTCAGTTCAGTTCAGTTCAGTCTCTCAGCCGTGTCCAACTCTTTGCAACCCCATGAACCGCAGCATGCCAGGCCTCCCTGCCCATCACCAACTCCCGGAGTTCACTCAGACTCACGTCCATCAAGTCAGTGATGCCATCCAGCCATCTCATCCTCTGTCGTCCCCTTCTCCTCCTGCCCCCAATCCCTCCCAGCATCAGAGTCTTTTCCAATGGGTCAACTCTTTGCATGAGGTGGCCAAAGTACTGGAGTTTCAGCTTTAGCATCATTCCTTCCAAAGAACACCTAGGACTGATCTTTAGGATGGACTGGTTGGATCTCCTTGCAGTCCAAGGGACTCTCAAGAGTCTTCTCCAACACTACACTTCAAAAGCATCAATTCTTCGGTGCTCAGCCTTCTTCACAGTACCATTCTCACATCCATACATGACCACTGGAAAAACCATAGCCTGGACTAGATGGACCTTTGCTGGCAAAGTAATGTCTCTGCTTTTCAATATGCTATCTAGGTTGGTCATAACTTTCCTTTCAAGGAGTAAGCGTCTTTTAATTTCATGGCTGCACTCACCATCTGCAGTGATTTTGGAGCCCAGAAAAATAAAGTCTGACACTGTTTCCACTGTTTCCCCATCTATTTCCCATGAAGTGATGGGACCGGATGCCATGATCTTCGTTTTCTGAATGTTGAGCTTTAAGCCAACTTTTTCACTCTCCTCTTTCACTTTCATCAAGAGGCTTTTGAGTTCCTCTTCACTTTCTGCCACAAGGGTGGTGTCATCTGCATATCTGAGGTTATTGATATTTCTCCCAGCAATCTTGATTCCAGCTTGTGCTTCTTCCAGCCCAGCGTTTCTCATGATGTACTCTGCATATAAGTTAAATAAGCAGGGTGAAAGTATACAGCCTTGACGTACTCCTTTTCCTATTTGGAACCAGTTTGTTGTTCCATGTCCAGTTCTAACTGTTGCTTCCTGACCTGCATATAGGTTTCTCAAGAGGCAGGTCAGGTGCTAGGGTTTGAGTATTCAAGAAGTGTCAATCTGCCAGGGTTAGAGGAAAAGGGAAATGTTCTTTACCAAACAGGGCAAATCTCATCTCTCTGAGAATCATTTCCTATTCTGTAAATGAGAGGGTTGGATATCCAGGTCTTAAGTGATTCCGTTTTTTGACTGTGTATGGTTTCTTCTCTTCTGCCACTACGCTCATGTGAAAATATTCATCTCACACTGTCTTAGCTTTGCAATGCATTAAATTAGTTTGACAAGTATCTACTGAATTTCTACTCTCAGGCACTAATGGGGTGAATGAAGCAAGGTTCCTCTGTTCATAAAACCTACAGTTTAAAGGCACAAGACAATAAATAAATAGGAAGACAAATGCATAAAAATAATCACTAATAATAAACAAATAACTATAGGTTGGAAAGGTTCCAAGAAGAAAATAAGCAAGATGGAACATTTTTGTTTCTTCAGTCATATAATGTGATTGGCTCTTTCAATTCCCCAAATGACGACCTATATCAAGGTTATCAGATTTTAAAAGCGAAAAAATGATGATACCTTACAACTAACTCGGGAATCAATAAGCATTACTCTTGAAGAAAACTGTATTGGGGCTGGTTTACTCTGTATCTTTTCCTTGAAACATTAGAGGAGCTGCTTCTCAAAATGAGCCGCGAGAGAAACTTTTTTTTTTTTTTTTTGGTGAGTCAAGCGGAAAGACAAAGTGAAAAGAGCACCAGGGCTCAGGGAAATTTGCCAATCACCTTGCCATCAAGATTTCTTTAAGTCTCTAGGCTCCCCTTGGCAGCGGGAATCTGGATGAAAAGAAAATTAATGCCAAGAACTTCAAGGCAGATTTCCCTTCAATTATTACTGCCCGGTGGCAGGAACCTGGAAAGAAGAGGTCAAGGTGTGGCTTGGCAAGAGGCAACTCCCGGGAAAGGCGCTGAGAAGGGCAGGGCGGAGAACAGACGGAGAAGGAGACACCCCGAGATGCAAGCGCAGAAAAACTTTCGGCCGCTGAAGCCGCGCGCGGCTCAGGTGGCCCTTTCCCGCTCAGGTGAGCTCCTCCCGTGCCTCCCATTGGCCAAGGCGCCCGTGGCGCTGGGAGGGCGACGCAGCCCGGTCTAGTTCAGGGTCTAGGGCGGCGCGTCACTTCCGGTAGCGCGGAGCTTGTAAAACACCCTGGAGAGAAAATGGCGGCGGCAGCGGCTTCGGCGCCTCAGCAGCTCTCGGATGAGGAGCTTTTCTCTCAGCTCCGCCGTTACGGCCTATCTCCTGGCCCAGTGACGGAGAGCACCCGCCCGGTCTACCTCAAGAAGCTGAAGAAGCTTCGAGAGGAAGAGCAGCAGCAGCACCGGTCCGGGGGCCGCGGCACCAAGACGCGGAACAGTAATAACAATAACACGGCAGCCGCCACGGTCGCCGCCGCCGGACCAGCGGCGGCGGCCGTGGGGATGGGGGTCCGGCCGGTCTCCGGCGACCTCTCCTTCTTACGGACTCCTGGGGGCCTGGGCCGGGTTTCGGCTTCGGGTCCGGAGACCCCCTTGGGAGGGCCTGGGGGCGCCTCGGCCACCCTCACGGCTGGCAGCAAAGTACTGCTGGGCTTCAGCTCGGACGAGTCGGACGTGGAGGCCAGTCCCCGGGACCAGGCCGGCGGCGGCGGCGGGAGGAAAGACCGGGCTCCGCTCCAGTATCGCGGGCTCAAACCGCCGTCGGCGCCCCTGGCCGCCAGCGAGGTGACTAACAGCAACTCGGCCGAGCGGAGGAAGCCCCACTCGTGGTGGGGGGCCAGGAGGCCGGCGGCCCCCGAGCTGCAGAGCCCGTCGGGGAGAGATGGGGCGGCGGACGACGAGGAGCAGGAGGGGGAAGACGGCGAGGACAGGGACCCGGAGGCCGAGGAGCCGCTGTGGTCCGGCCGGACCGTGAATGGCAGCCGGCTTCTGCCCTACAGCTGCCGGGAAAACTATTCGGACTCGGAGGAAGAGGAGGACGACGACGTGGCCTCCAGCAGACAGGTATTGAAGGACGACACCCTTTCTCGGCATCGGCCCAGGCGGGGCCACAGTAAGCCTCTCTCGCCGCTGCCTGCGAAATCGGCCGGCGGCCGGCTGGAGACCTCAGTTCAGGGAGGGGGAGGAATCGCGATGAATGACAGGGCGGCGGCCGCCGGGAGTCTAGACAGAAGCCGAAACCTCGAGGAGTCGGCGGCGGCGGCGGCGGAGCAGGGAGGAGGGTGTGATCCGCTGGACTCCAGCCCCATTCCTAGATACCGCGTTAACGCTAAGAAACTAACCCCTCTCCTGCCGCCGCCACTCGCGGACATGGACTCAACCCTGGATTCGTCCACAGGCTCCCTTCTTAAAACCAATAATCATATCGGCGGCGGGGCCTTCGGCGTGGACTCCCCCAGGATTTTTCCCAACAGCCTCCCTCCCAGCGCGGCGGTGGCCGCCTCGAGTTCACTCAGGATCAATCACTCCAATCATACAGGCTCCAATCATACCTACCTGAAGAACACATACAACAAACCGAAGCTTTCCGAACCCGAGGAGGAACTTCTCCAACAATTTAAACGGGAGGAGGTGTCCCCAACGGGGGGTTTCAGTGCCCACTATTTGTCCATGTTTCTCTTAACTGCTGCGTGCCTATTTTTCCTCATTTTGGGACTGACTTACCTAGGCATGAGAGGGACAGGAGTATCCGAGGATGGAGGACTCGGCAGTAAGTATTCAACCCCGTGGTGAAGGCAACAAAGGGAATGCTGTTAGTGGCCGGCTCTAGCCGCACTGGGCATTTTACCCGAGGTGACTTCAACCTGCAAGCACATGGTTTAATAGTGCAACACAACACATTGAGGGCATTCGTGTTATCTTTCTTTAAGAAAGAATATGGTTATCGTGATAAGAATGATAACCCTGTGGCTGGTTTTAAAATTTTTCTGTATGATGTATTGGGGAATTCAAAACATCTTCTAAAAGAACAAAATATTATAAGCAAGCCTGTTAGTAGAGAGCATTAAAAATGTGTGACTTAAATTTTCTTTGGGCCTTAAGTAGTAACCATATGTGGAGATACCAGTCCAGTTACTCAAAATTTGAAGTTATTTTGACTGTTCAGGAATCATAAAGGCAGTGGGTTTTTTTGTTTTTTTCAAATTGAGTTGTTCTGAAAGGCAGTGTAAGATCTCTTGAAACTGTAGTTAAATATTTTGTAATATTGCAGTGTTATATTTTGTAGGATTAAGTATATGTGTAGGTATCTCTAATTTCTTTAAAGTGAATGAATGCAGAAAGTCAGAAGGCATGCTTCTAAACTGATTGATTTCCCAGCCCAGAGCAGCTCCACTTCCACCAGTGGAAAAAAGTAGTGGAATGGCAGTGCAGGGGTTTGCAGTCACCTTAATTTGGATTGGTCTCCAGGCCCTGCCTTTTGCTTTGCTGAATGGCTGTGGGCACTCACATTCACTCATTCATTAAGCCAGCATCATCTGTATTGAGCACTCAGGATACAGCAGTGGTTAAGTCAAGGTGTCCCTGCCCTTCAACACAGGAAGAAGATGAATACTGATCACTTTATGTTCTGTGAAGGATATAAGGATGGTGTAATTGGTGTACTGTACTGTAGACAGGGCTCTACTATATAGGGCTTCCCTCATAGCTCAGTTGGTAAATAATCTGCCTGCAATGCAGGAGACATGGGTTCGATTCCTGGGTCAGGAAGATCCCCTGGAGAAGGAAATGGCAACCCACTCCAGTATTCTTGCCTGGAGAATCCCATGGACAGAGGAGCCTGACAGGCTACAGTCTTCGGGATCGCAAGAGTCCGACACAGCTTAGCGACTACACCACTACTGTAGACATGGTGATGGTGGGAACTTTGTGAAATGAGACCTGAAGCAGGACAAGACGACAGCCTTGTATTAGACAGGAGAGCATTCTGGGCAGAGGTTACAAGAAGAGGAGGAAAGGCCTTGATTTGAGCAAGGGGGAGTGAGCTAGAGTGTGAGCTTCCCTGACATAATCTGTAAAATGATGCTAATCTGGATAAGAATGATGCCTGGGAAGATTAAAAGAAAGTAAATTTAGTAAGATGTACTTTAGATGTACTTTAAAGAAATTAGAGATATCTACATGTATACTTCGGAGAAGGCAGTGGCAACCCACTCCAGTACTCTTGGCTGGAAAATCCCATAGACAGAGGAGCCTGGTGGACTGCAGTCCATGGGGGCGCTAAGAGTCAGACACAACTGAGTGACTTCAATTTCAGTTTTCACTTTCATGCATTGGAGAAGGAAATGGCAACCCACTCCAGTGTTCTTGCCTGGAGAATCCCAGGGACAGGGGAGCCTTGTGGGCTTCCATCTATGGGGTCGCACAGAGTTGGACACGACTGAAGCGACTTAGCAGCAGCAGCAGCAGCATCACACATAATACTACAAAAGGTAACATTTTGTTAGATTCAGCAGTACATTTAGAAAGATGTACTGCTGAATAGGTAGGTTCTCAATGTTAGGTCCTTCTCCCCTGTACCCCACCCCCTGAAACTTTCTACCCTTTTCACTCAACATGAATTCACTGTCATGGTTTGTATTTATGAAATTGACTTCCTAGTTCAAAATAATTAGTTTTATTTCAAAATAGTCAAAAGATGCAGTTAGCAGACTTAAAGAGTGTAGTGAAAATAGTGTAAGCCTCTGTTTGGATATAGTCAATTCTAAGATAGTCAAATAATAGATTATGATAGTCCTTAACTATAGAGGGATTAGAAGAGGACTGAAATCCAGCACTCACGTTAAGGTGCCCTGGAAGCAAGAGGGATATATATATAGAGTCCTACCCCAGATATTACAGAGAGAGACAAGAAATAAAGTCTAGTTATCTAGAAGTTACACTAGTGAAATTCACATAAATGACATTACCTATGAGCAGTACCTATCTGCATGCTTGTTTCTGCAATGGAACTGGTCTGTTCTGTGAACTGGCCCTTTTTTAAGAAATAAAGGGTTTGCAAGTATTATTGCTGAATCTGCCCAGCAAACACAGAGGCAGATGGTGTCATCCTCACTTTATAGGTGAGGACAGTGAGACTCAAAGAAGCTAAGAAATGTACCCACAGTTAAACAGCTAGTGAGTGACAGGACTAAGATTTGGTTTCAGATTTTTTTTCAACTATTATGCCCATCCTACTTTGGGTATTATTTATAGAAAGCTTTCTAAATTAGAGGATACTTTTATTAGGATTAAGAAAATAATTGAATACTTGGTAGGATTTCATACAGAATTACTGTATGAAAGGTGCACAATTCTCAACTAAGGTGACTTACACATCTTTCTTGTCACTGTTAAGATGAACGACTAATATTTTCTTAGGCACGAAAATTTTAAATGGACTAGAAAGGGATAGGATTGCTAGGGCTTAGGTAACCGCCAATCACTTTCACCAGTGTGGAAGGAAGGAAATTATAAAGTAGTTTGCACTTTAATAAGTGGTAAATGTAAGGTAGCCTGGGGGGTGGAAAGAACAGTAGCTAAGAGACAGAGAATCCAGGTCTTAGGACTTGTCAAAATGACCTTAATCAAGTTAACCCTGAGCCTTGTTTTCTTACATATTAAATGGGAAAAACAGTTTATGCTGTATGTCACAGTTGTGAGGATCAAATGACACAGTTTGTAAACAAATGTAAAGTGATATTCAAAAGTTTGGACAGCAGTTGTATTCCTGGTAAACTACAGTATATATGTGAAGAGAAATGGTTGTCATTTTTTTTATATTTACTAGAGTATTTCTTGCCTATTCAACATTTAATTTTTATTGAATTCTGTGAAATACATATTATAGATATTGATATAGAAATTTGAGTCAAAATGTGATGAATCCTTAAATGTATTATATACTTGACCTACTGTATATCCTGGTAGAAAGAAGGTGCCTGTTAGTTCAGTTAGCGTGCACACCTAACGGTGAGTAACTTCACTCCCTATATTTATGTATTCTGAATCCTTTGTCACAGTATAATGGTTAGTCAGTGCTTAACTGTAGGTTTCGTTGATCAACCTGTGTGCTTATGGAAATAGTTTACTTTGAGTAATAATTTTACCAGAAGATTGTACGTTAAATGTGAGAGGAAGCTTTAGCGAGCTTTTATTACTTATCTTTTAAATTATGTATAACATATAGTAGATTAGCCCTTTTCTTTAAAAACTTATCAGTACCCTAGATTTAGTAATTAAGTTACTCTGAGTCTCTGCTTTCTCATATGTAAAATTTGGGGGTTGCCTTAGATAATGTCTATGTTCTTTCTAGCTCTAAGTTTTAAGATTCTGATTTTGAACTGCCTTACCAAAACAACTCAAGGATCAGCTTGAAGTCACATTAGATCATGACAACCCACCAAAAGAAAATAGAAAGGCAGAATAGATTAACTTTCTTAGGCTCATACAATCATTATTTAAAAGTTGTTTTTCAGTTACAAGAGACATGATTTTCGTAGAAAATTTGAACTGAGATCTATGAAGCAAAAAATGAATCAGTATTGTATGCCTCACCCCCTAGTCTCACACTCAACCCTGGCATAAATTCAAATAATAAATTAGAACTTTCTTAATGCTTTGCATGTAAATATCAATATATGCATACATATGTACATGAGTGTGTGCGCACAGACATTTTCATTGAACAGTAGAGTACCTGTTATGTGCCAAACAATATTTGAAGCTGCAGGGATATGTGGAGAACAAGGCAGATGAAATCTCTCCTCTCATAGAGTTTACATTCTAGCGGGGTTGGGGAGATGGACACGTGAACAAATGATAATTTCAGTTAGTGATAGTTGCTAACGTGAGAGTAATGATAGTAACTTGAAGGCCATAGAAGTGACATCATACTGTACATATTCTTCAGCTTATTTTTTCACTTAATAATGTATCATGGTTAACTTTCCTTATAGTAAGCTTAAGTACAAAGCCATAATTTAAAAATCTCACACTTCACTTGTCCCTTTCTAACCCTTTGCTGCTGCTTAGTCACCATATTGTGTCCATCTCTTTTGCGACCCCATGAACTGTAGCCCGCTAGGCTTTTCTGTCCTTGGGATTTCTCAGGCAAGAAGACTGAGTGGGTTGCCGTTTCCTTTTCCATCTAATCCTATAAAAATGCTAAAATCTCTGCCATCCTGAAAATGCTATTTAACCCTGTTCTCTAGCTCTTACTCCTTCTCAGCCAAGATTAATGTCTCTTTCCTCCCCTACCATTCACTCAGCCTCCATCTAGTGTTTTTTTTTTTTTTTTCGCTTCACACCCTCTTCAGCATTTATTATTTGTAAACTTTAAAAAAAAATTATTTATGTATTTTTGACCATGCTAGGTCTTTGCTGCTATGGCATCTTCTTCGAGTTGCAGCGATCAGGGTTGCTCATCGCAGTGGCTTCTCTTGTGGAGCACTGTTCCTAGGGTGTATGGGCTTCAGTGGTTGCAGCGCACAGGCTCAGTAATTACATCTCGTGGGCTTAATTGCTCTGTGTTTGTGGAATCCTCCCAGACCAGAGATCGAACCTGTGTCCCCTGCGTCCGCAGACTGATTCTCATTCTCTGTGCCACAAAGAAGTCCTAGTTTAGCTTTCTTTACCCTCCATTCCCTCTGTAACCTCACTGTTTGCCTCAGTTACTCAGTTGTCAAATCCAAAAGGTTTAAAGTTCACCTCTTTGATACATTCAGTACATCGACAATTCACTTTTCATGAAACTGTCTCCTTCCCAAACTTCTGTAACACCACTCTTTCCTACTTTTCATTTATTTGTCTGCCTATATTTTAAATATTGGTGGTCTTATTCTTGTGCAGTTTGCCTAGTTTCTCCTGGCTAATACCTCCCAATTTTATATTTTTTGCCTTAAATTTCTCTCTTCTGGGTTCTTGACTTAGTCATTTATTAGAGAGTTTTTTCTGGATGTACCAGAAATAACAACAGCATCTGTCCTTGTCAGCTTTCATTCTTTTACTTTGTTTCTCCTGCTTTGTTCCCTGTTTTAGTTAACATTTGTATTTAATAACATGATGCATTTCCATCCACCCAGAACTTAAAGCTAAAAATCTTAAATTTGCCTCCATTCCTTCCTTTCCTCCATCTCGCTTCCAAACTCAAATCACCGTCTAACTTGTTACCAAATCCTGAAGTTCTACCTCCTACCTATGTTTTGAATCAGTCTCTTTCTCCTCATTCCCCACTGTCTTGCCTGAACTGTTCTAGCAGTTTCCTAATAGTTGTCTATGCTTCTGGACTGTAGCTTTTCCAGTCAACTTTTCAGTGCCAGAGGATTATTTCTAAAAAGTAATATTTCATTCATGCTTAAAATTACTCAGTGGCTTTCCCTTACTCATTAGATGAAATCTAAACTCCTTGGCTAAACTGTTCATGATCTAAGTATTCCTGCTTTTTCTTACTTCATTTCCTAATAGTCCCTCTTACCACACTTTACTTTCTGGAAAACTGGAACTTTCTAATTTCTCACCTCTGTCTACTCTTGACTCCTTATCCTCCTTATCCTGGAGTTTGGCTCATCATTTGCTGCTCAAATAAGATCTTTCCCATTCTTCATATCATTTATTTCAGCGTTTATAATTGTGTATGCCCACTGTGCCACATAGATTACAGCTCCTTGAGATAATGTTTCTACAGGAGGAATTGAGTACACTGGTATAGGCTTTTCACTCAGTTCTGTGTTTGAATCCCTCCTCTCTCGCTTGACCACAGGGTCATGAGCCTGGATGACTGAAAGAACAGTAATACCATTGACGGGGATTCAGTTCAGTTCAGTCGCTCAGTCGTGTCCGACTTTGCGACCCCATGAATTGCAGCATGCCAGGCCTCCCTGTCTATCACCAACTCCCGGAGTTCACTCAAACTCATGTGCATCGAGTTGCTGATGCCATCCAGCCATCTCATCCTCCGTCATCCCCTTCTCCTCCTGCCCCCAATCCCTCCTGGCATCAGGGTCTTTTCCAATGAGTCAACTCTTCACACGAGGTGGCCAAGGTATTGGAGTTTCAGCTTTAGCATGAGTCCTTCCAAAGATCACCCAGGACTGATCTCCTTTAGAATGGACTGGTTGGATCTCCTTGCAGTCCAAGGAACTCTCAAGAGTCTTCTCCAACACCACAGTTCAAAGGCATCAATTCTTCGGTGCTCAGCCTTCTTCACAGTCCAACTCTCACATCCATACATGACCACTGGAAAAACCATAGCCTTGACTAGACAGACCTTTGTTAGCAAAGTAATGTCTCTGCTTTTGAATATGCTGTCTAGGTTGGTCATAACTTTCCTTCCAAGGAGTAAGTGTCTTAATTTCATGGCCACACTCACCATCTGCAGTGATTTTGGAGCCCCCCAAAATAAAGTTAGCCACTGTTTCCCCATCTGTTTGCCTTGAAGTGATAGGACCAGATGCCATGATCTTCGTTTTCTGAATGTTGAGCTTTAAGCCAACTTTTTCACTCTCCACTTTCACTTTCATCAAGAGGCTTTTGAGTTCCTCTTCACTTTCTGCCATAAGGGTGGTGTCATCTGCATATCTGAGGTTATTGGTATTTCTCCTGGCAATCTTGATTCCAGCTTGTGCTTCTTCCAGCCCAGCGTTTCTCATGATGTACTCTGCATATAAGTTAAATAAGCAGGGTGACAATATACAGTCTTGATGGGGATTAGAGATGCTGAAAAGGGATTTTGGGGGGGAAAGGTGGCATAGAGAAAACTAGTTTATTTGAAGCTTATTTTTTGAGTTATTCAAGTGGAAATAACCAGTAGGCTATTGTAGTTACACAATTGGAATAAAGATGAGAGAGTGGTACATAATGTGAAAGTAAAGTGCTGTTTATTAAAGGAATAGATAACTTTTTAATATTTGTTTCTTTTTTTTTAATATGGGTTTTTCTTTTTCAAGACAAAATCAAGTGCTACAAAGGGTACCGTAGTTTTTTTAAATTATATTTTTACTTTTTTGAGCAGTTTGACTAGCCAAAATATCTAAAACTTTGTATCTGTAATAAAATAGGTATAAAGAATTTTGAAAATTATTTGTTGCTCTCAGTCTTGAAGAATGAAAGCTGAGTGAGCTTGAAGTTTTTAAAAGTTGACCACTTTGTAAGAAAAAAATTCTTAAACTTCCAAGAACATTCATGGGAAAACCAGAGGTTTGTATACCTCAGTTTGATGATTTGAGAAATTAAAATCTACTGTATAAAATGTCTTTTATCTGAAAATTATCTCTAGCATAATTTAAAATACAAATCATCAGAAAACTTGTAAATTCCCTATGAATATATTCATGGAGTCTAGTTTGAAACACTGGCATAAATATCAGGGCTTGGATCATTAAGAAAGAAACCTGGGTTTGAATTTGGGCCTTTCCTCTTGTTAGCTTTTTTAATGAAGGCAAGTTGCTGAACCACTTTAAACCTCAATTTTCTCACCTGTAAAATAGATTTGTGAGAATTAAATGAAATAATGCCTGTAAAGTACTTGGCTCAGTACATGACACATAGTAATAATAATAGCTAATCCTTAATGTAGCACTTTGTGCCAGGCACTGAACCTAAACAATTATAATTGTTATGTAATCTTCATGATGCAGGTATTTATCTGATTTTGTCCATAGGGAAACTGAGACACAGAAGTTATGTAATTTTCCTGGGGTCATGAGTGCAGAGGCAGTGTTTAGACCCAGATAGTGGCCCTTAACCACTCTGCTAGATTGCCTTTTAATGTGTGTAAGTACATAAAGGCTCTGTATATGTCCTCTACTATTGTTTTTATCTAGACAATTATCAAAGATGTGGATAGGTGAAGCAGCTTAATACGTGAAATCCTAGAGTGCCAAGGGTAATCTGTGAAACTTCGTTAGGACAAGAAATTACAAATTTTTACTCACTTGACATTTAGGAATGGTGTGGAACCATTTATCCTTCCTTAGATTTTAGATTAATCAATTCACTGATGTATAAGGAGGGCAGTCTGCTGCAATATAATACAAGTTACATAATATATAAAACCATAAGTATATGATACTATTTCTAATTCTTGAAAGATTGACCTAGTTTCAAAAGTGGTGGGGAAAGTGGTCCTCTGATTTGTATTACCACTTTAAAACTTAAGTTTTCCATTGTTCATTTTCAAGATGTAAAAATCTTTTAAGTATAATACATTTGTTCTCTCATTTGCACCTTTTAAAAGAGCTTTGTATGTATTTTCCTATGCTTATAATTTATTTCAGTGAGAATGAAGCATTCTAGAATTTCCGGGATTTTTAAAAAATTAGATATTTTCATTATTTCTCAGTAGAGTTATGAAGTCTTAAAATAACTTCTTGCTGAGAAGTATTTTATTTAAGTGAAAGGAACCTTTGACCAAAGAGGTTATAACATCAGTGCAAAGAGATATTTATCTAGTTTATAAGAGTTTAAAACTGAAGTAATCTTTAAAATATTTGGTAGGCAAGTAATAGTAGCTTCTTTATGAAAAGTATATTACTAATCGTGTATCTTTATTCTTATCCTGTATTAAGTATACATGCAGAATTGCAACTATTTAATTTGGGAACCAAGCCCATACTAATTGTATAAATTATTAAAACAGTTATTGTCTCATAGCTTTAGACTTTGACTTTCATACTCAGAATTTATTTTTAACAGATTTTAAAGTGAACTGGTAGCAGTGTATTTGGATTTTGCTGTTTTAAGAATGTATGTTTTAACCTGAATCTCACAAGTGGTAGTTTAAAAAACAAAACAAAACTTGATCTAATTAATATTCTTCATTAACGTCACTCTGAAAAGTAGTTTTTAAGGGGGAAGTGTTTAGGTTTTAGTTTTTATCGAACATTTTTATGGTTAGGTTTTACATGTTTTATCTTATTCTTTTGAAAATACATTTCTAAGGAATTACCTTTTTAAAAGGATTATAAAAATTTATACCAACAGGTAGAAATATCTGAAAATAAAGTAACAAGTCTATCTTATAGAAACCATCATTATTACTTTTACAAGGTCTTAATTGTTTTTCTTTATTCTAGAGGTATAGATTTTAAGGAGGCTTCCCAGGTGGCTCAGTGGTAAAGAACCACCCTGCCAATACAGGAGATGGAGCAGAGCAAGTTCCATCTCTGGGTTCAGATAGAGGAAATGGCAACCCACTCCAGTATTCTTGCCTGGAAAATCCCATGGACAGAGGAGCCTGGTGGGCCACAATCCATGGGGTCTCAAGGACTTGGACATGACTGAGTGACTGAGCACACACATAGAGTTCAAAGTTATGCCAATTGTTTTGTCTTGATAGCAGAGTTACTGCTCTGTGTCCATAGTTTTTTGCTTAGAATGTTTTTGCACAGTGACTTATGCATTCATTTTTATAGCTGTATTGATATCAAATGGCAAGTTAATATTTAGGAATAAGGCTTGAGTGTAAAACTTTGCAAGTAAGTGACAAGTGATGAAGAATGTACCAACAAAATTGCTTCCCTGTCTTGAATATACATGAATGGGGAAAAAATCCTTTAGGGGCAATGCGCATTTTAACACATGGAACATCAATTTTATTTTGCAGTTTGAGACCTCTTTTACATGTATATATGTACAAAAGGAATTTGCTAATTGTGGCTATTCCAAAAAGCACTTTGTACTTATAAAGGAAACTTTTGCTCTGTAGGAATTCACCTAGGTATAATTTTTAAAATTTACATATAAAGAAAGTAATTGAAATTAATTGGCAGAGGGAAATTTATAGGCTATCTGTTTCTTCTAGTACCTGGGGTGTGGCTTAGAACCTTGCTCAGCCTTAGTAATGACTTCCTAGATTAAGGATACCTATTAAAGTGGAAGTGGAGTCGCTCAGTCATGTCCGACTCTTTGCGACCCCATGGACTGTAGCCTAACAGGCTCCTCTGTCCATGGGGTTTTCCAGGCAATAGTACTGGAGTGGGCTGCCATTTCCTTCTCCCGGGGATCTTCCCAACCCAGGGATCAAACCCGGGTCTCCCACATGGTAGACAGACGCTTTAGGTTATGAGCCATACCTATTAAGGTATCACAAATGCTTGCTTTCTTGAATTAGTTCACTTGAAGAAACATTGTTTCTCCTAGTCAATCATCCATTTACTCACTCATAAATTATTTATTGGGCACCTCCAACCAGTCCATTCTAAAGGAGATCAGTCCTGGGTGTTCTTTGGAAGGAATGATGCTAAAGCTGAAACTCCAGTACTTTGGCCACCTCATGCGAAGAGTTGACCCATTGGAAAAGACTCTGATACTGGGAGGGATTGGGGGCAGGAGGAGAAGGGGACGACAGAGGATGAGATGGCTGGATGGCATCACTGACTCGATGGATGTGAGTCTGAGTGAACTCGGGAGTTGGTGATGGACAGGGAGGCCTGGTGTGCTGCAATTCATGGGGTCGCAAAGAGTCGGACACGACTGAGTGACTGAACTGAACTGAACTGAACAGATGTGATTCTAGAGGATGAGTATATGCTTTGTAGAACTGTAGGAGTGATCCATTTTCCCAACACACCACCTTCCTCTTCTCCCCTTGCAGTATCTTCTCTCTCCTAAATTTATGTACTACCTAGTGCATCATTGTTTCAGATTTGTATATTGTAACTTGGAAAAGATGACTTTAAAACTTATTTTCTGCAAATTTGAATACTCCCTGTGATAAAGTTTACCACAAAAGAAATAGTTTCATTTCTTACAGGACTTTAGAAGTAATAAAGTGTATAGCTTGTAAGAAGTTGCTGAATAGCACAGGGAGCTAGGCCTGGTACTCTGATGACCTGGAGGGGTGGGATTGGGGGAGTGGAAGGGAGGATCAAGGAGGGGATATGTGTATAGTTAGGGCTGGTTCACGTTTTATTATGCGGTGGAAACAATGTCGTAAAGTGATTATCTTCCAATTAAAAAAAAATGTTAAAAGTAAAAGAGAAAGAGATAAGAAGAATGAATTTATCCAAAATGAAAATGTTACCAACTTGAAACGTTTACGACTGTGGTTCAAGATGTTCTAGAAGTATTCTTACAACAAAAGTTTTGTTTTTTTTAAATGTCATCTTTAAATCTCCCTTCATTTGGATTGTAAAGCCTTACATGATAAAAGTGTTTACTAAGAACTTTCTGTATTCAAGCAGTTTATCTTAATTTACATGAAGGGAGCTATTAATATTTATCTCCATGGGGAAATTGAAATACAGAGGGAAAATGGTTAGATTTGCCTTGTGTTAAGATCCCACCACCAACTAAGTTTTCAAGCCAGCATTTGAACCCATGATCTGACTTAAGAGTCCACAATCTTAGCCACTGGGAAGCAGTAGATTTTCTTAATGTATCTTTTCTCACATAATAACTTTATTGGGGCAGGTAAGTCACTCGTAACCTCTGGGCCTTGATTTTTGCATCTGTCAAATGAGGGGATAGTAAAATCAACTTTACTTACAGCCATGACTTTTGTAGGGCACCGACGTGATGTTTGTGGAAATGCTTTCTAGAAATTAGAAGTGATGTATAACTATGTTATCCTTTATTTTTTTAATTGGAGGATAATTGCTTTACAGTGTTTTATTGGTTTCCTCCATATAACAACGCGAATCAGTCATAACTCTGCGTGTATGTCTGTATCTCAAGGAAGATTTTGAGCCCTCATCCCACCCCTTGAGATCGTCACAGAGTGCCAGGCTGGGCTTCCTGTGTTATATAGCAGCTTCCTGCTAGCCATCGATTTTACACATGGCAGTCTGTATATGTCCACACTACTTTCTTAATCTGTCCCACCCTCTCCTGCTATTTTTCATGTCATAAGTTAGAATTTCCCAACAATAGTAGTTTAAGCAGCATGTGTTCAGCACTATGACATGTCCTGCTACTGCTAAGTTGCTTCAGTCGTTTCCGACTCTGTGTGACCCCATAGACGGCAGCTGACCAGGCTCTGCCATCCCTGGGATTCTCCAGGCAAGAACGCTGGAGGGGGTTGCCATTTCCTTCTCCAATGCGTGAAAGTGAAGTCCAACTCTTAGCGACTCCATGGACTGAAACCCACCAGGCTCCTCCATCCCTGGGATTTTCCAGGCAAGAGTACTGGAGTGGGGTGCCATTGCCTTCTCCCATTATGATGTTAATAAGTAATAGAAGAGTTGGTTAAATTTATAGCACCTATCAGAATTTTTTAAGCTGTCTCTCAAACTGTCCAAGTAGATAAAAGGAGTCATCTTTTTCTATTACCTAATTAGTGCCTTATTTCTAGGTGCTGAAAAAGAATTTTCTTACCTTTGTTGTTCCATCGCCAAGTCACATGGGACTCTTTGCGACTCCATGAACTGCAGCACGCCAGGCTTCCCTGTCCTTCACTATCTCCCAAAGTTTGCTCAGACTTATGTCCATTGAGTCATTGATGCCATTCAACCATCTCATTCTGTCGCCCTCTTCTCCTTTTGCCTTCAGTCTTTCCAAACATCAGGGTCTTTTCCAATGAGTCGGCTCTTTACATCAAGTAACTAAAGTATTGGAGCTTTAGCATCAGTCCTTCCAGTGAATATTCGGGGTTGATTTCCTTTAGGATTGACTGATTTGATCTCCCTGCTGTACAAAGGACTCTCATGAGCCTTCTCCAACACCACAGTTTGAAAGCATCAACTCTCAAATCCATAAATGGCTACTGTAAAAACCATAGCTTTGAATATACATACCTTTTTCGGCAAAGTGATGTCTCTGCTTTTTAATATGCTGTCTAGATTGGTCATAGATTTTCTTCCAAGGAACAAGCGTCTTTTGTGGCCTCAGTCAACTGTCTGCAGTGATTTTGGAGCCCAAGAAAATAAAATCTGTCACTGTTTACACTTTTTCCCCATCTATTTGCCATGAAGTGATTGGACTGGATGGCATGATCTTTTTTTTTTGAATGTTGAGTTTTAAGCCAGCTTTTTCACTCTCCTCCTTCATCCTCTTCAAGAGGCTCTTTAGTTCCTCTTTGCTTTCTGCCACCATCAGGGAAGCCCCTTATCTTTACAGTTATATTAATTTAATAGGTTATGAAACAGTTTGAAATTAGATTTTAGCCTCCTTGACCGTTAGATTTGCTGATAGGAAAGATGGGATACATTGCTTTAATCCAAAATATAGTAGTGAATTTGAAACAGAAAAACATCTCTTAGAAGTATAGATGGGTCTTAGAGTAAGCTTCGGAGAAGGCAGTGTCACTCCACTCCAGTGCTCTTGCCTGGAAAATCCCATGGACGGAGGAGCCTGGAAGGCTGCAGTCCATGGGGTCGCTAAGAGTCGGACACAACTGAGCGACTTCACTTTCAGTTTTCACTTTCATGCATTGGAGAAGGAAATGGCAACCCACTCCAGTGTTCTTGCCTGGAGCATCCCAGGGACGGGGGAGCCTGATGGGATGCTGTCTATGGGGTTGCACAGAGTTGGACACAACTGAAGCGACTTAGCAGCAAAGTAAGCTTCTGTTAACATTATCTGAAGAACAGACAGTACTTGGAGCTGGTAGGGAAGAATGGCCTGTCACATGCTGTTCTTCAGCTAGTTTGTAAGATAGGATACCGTGAGTACTGTTACTGCTAAAGTGTAAAGATGAGGTGTGCCCCTATGAATAGGCAGTAGATTGAACAGGGAGTAATGAAGAGATTGGGGGGTATAAAATAATAAAATTTGATAAACAACATCATGCTGATTTAATAAGGAATTTAAAGTGCATTAGGATCTTTGGTCTCCTAGTTAGTTCATATGTAGAACATAATGAAATTTTCATCCCATTTTGCATTTGAAATTGTATCAGAGATATGGTTTTAGACCAGAACTGTCTCAGAAACGTAGTATAAGCCATTATGTAATTTTAAGCCATATGTAATTTTAGTTTTTCTAGTAGCAACATTAAGATGTAAGACAGGTTTACTTAATCTGGTAATCTAGAATATTATCATTTCAATGTAATCAGTTTAAAAATTAGATATTTTGCATTCTTTCTATATAAGAATGTATGGCACTAATAGCTGATTTTATACTCAAAGACTCTCTCAGTTCAGACTAGCTAAATTTCAAGTGGTCAGTCGCACAGGTGGCAAGTGGCTACTATGTAGAATAGCACAGGTCTAGACTGCCCTGAGTTACGGAGTTATATTGGTATAATAAGATCTCACAACTGCTAATTTTTGAATCTTAATAATGTGCCTTACATTGTGTTGTCTATAATATTTTCACTTAATCTTTATAATAACTTCATGATGTAGCTTTGCTGTCTCATTTTGTAAATACAATGAGGTATAAGAGATATTAATTTAAAGTCTAGGGTCAAACATGTAGGACAGCAGGGATTTAAAACCAAGTCTGACCCTAAAATCCTCGTCCTTTTCACTGTATTGCACTGTTGTAAAGCATAGTCACTTGCCTAAGGCAGGTTGGTGAGTGAGATTCAGTTCTTCCACTGCTCAGTCATTTTTGATTCACTGCAGTGACTTGATTTAATTAATCCTTATTTTAAAGTATAAATACAGATCATTTTAGTTTAACCTAAAATGGAATCGGTATCCCCTAAATTCTTCCTTATATTTCGTTTGGGGAATATTCTTTATATTCTTTTCACCATTTCCTGTTGTAAACTGCTTTGTATAGCTCTTCAAACTAGACATGTAGGAGGAAAAAATGACATTTTGATTCTGGCACATGACTGTTTTGGGAGATAAGGAAAAAGTCAGCTACTGTTGAGAAAAATGAAAATAGAAATAACTAATAAAACTTTTGTTGTGGTAAAAAAAAAATTTATAGGTTTTAGTACTTTAGTTTGAGAAAGATTTCAGTCAGTCAGTTCAGTCATTCAGTTGTGTCCAACTCTTTGTGACCCCATGGACTGCAGCACGCCAGGCTTTCCTGTCCATCAACAACTCCCTAAGCTTGCTCTAACTCATGTCCATCAAGTCAGTGATGCCATCCAGCCATCTCATCCTGTTTTGTCCCTTCTCCTACCGCCTTTCCCAGCGTCAGGGTCTTTTCCAATGAGTCAGTTCTTCACATCAGATGGCCAAAGTATTGGAGTTTCAGTGTCACCATCAGTCCTTCCAGTGAATATTCAGAACTGATTTCCTTTTGGATGGACTGGTTGGATCTCCTTGCAGTCCAAGGGACTCTCAAGAGTCTTCTCTAACATCACAGTTCAAAGCACCAATTCTTCGGCATTCAGCTTTCTTTATGGTCCAACTCTCACATCCGTACATAACTACTGGAAAAACCATAGCTTTGACTAGATGGACCTTTATTGGCAAAATAATGTCTCTGCTTTTTAATATGCTGTCTAGGTTTTTCATAACTTTTCTTCCAGGGAGCACGCATCTTTTAATTTCATGGCTGCAGTCACCATCTGCAGTGACTTTGGAGCCCAAGAAAATAAAGTTTGTCACTGTTTCCATTGTTTTCCCACCTACTTGCCATGAAGTGATGGGACCAGATGCCATGATCTTAGTTTTCTGAATGTTGAGTTTTAAGCCAGCTTTTTTCCACACTCCTCTTTCACTTTCATCAAGAGCCTCTTTAGTTCTTTGCTTTCTGCCATAGGGTGGTGTCATCTGCACATCCGAGGTTATTGATATTTCTCCTGGTAATATTGATTCCAGCTTGTGCTTCATCCAGCCTGGCATTTCGCATGATGCACTCTGCATATAAGTTAAATAAGCAGGGTGACAGAATACAACCTTGATGTACTCCTTTCCCGGTTTGGAACCAGTCTGTCGTTCCATATCTGTTCTAACTGTTGCTTCTTGACCTTAAACTAAACTGAATTTGACCTTAAACTAAACTGAGAAAGATTAGGGGTGGTCTTATTCATCACGCTCTTTGGTTTATAAAACATCTCAGTTCTTTTGCATGGTGTTATTTTATGGTGAATTTACACTTAACATTTAATGAATTTGAATACCTAATGTTTGCTCATAAAGGCAAGTTGTTTGCTTCTAGAAGGAAAAATGAACAGTCTATGATTTTTGAATGGTTGTCTTCGGGATCATGTGTAAAATAGTTGTTTAAACTTGAAACATGTCTAACTGCACTGTTTTAAGTTTCCAGGCTAGCCCATAGAAAGTTATTTAAAACCATGTCATTTTACAAAAGATACATGCACTCCAGGGTTCATAGCAGCTTTATTTATAGTTGCCAAGATATGCAGCCTAAGTGTCCATGACAGATGAGTGGATAAAGATGTGTATATACACAGATGTGCACACACACACAATGGAATAGTACTCAGGCATAAAAAAGCAACAAAGTTTTGCCTTTTGCAACAACATGAATGGATTGTAGGGTATTATGCTAAGTGAAATAAGTCAGACAAAGGCAATTCTATGATATCATTTGTATGTGGAATCTAAAAAAAACAACAAACTAGTGAATGTAAGAAAAAAACAGTCTAACAAATACAGTGAGCAAACTAATGGTTACCTTGGGGGAGGTAGAGACAGGAAAGGGGAGAGGAGCAACAAAGAGGTAAGGGATTAAGAGGTACAAACTGTTATGTATAAAATAAGCTACAAGGATATATTGTACAACACAGGGAATATAGCCAGTGTTTTATAATAACTATAAATGGAGTATAACCTTTAAAAATTGTGGATTACTATATTGTATACCTGTAACTTATATAATATTTTACATCAACTATATAATATTGTACATCAGATCAGATCAGTCGCTCAGTCGTGTCTGACTCTTTGCGACCCCATGAATCGCAGCACACCAGGCCTCCCTGTCCATCACCAACTCCCGGAGTTCACTCAGACTCACATCCATCGAGTCAGTGATGCCATCCAGCCATCTCATCCTCTGTCGTCCCCTTCTCCTCCTGCCCCCAATCCCTCCCAGCATCAGAGTCTTTTCCAATGGATCAACTCTTTGCATGAGGTGGCCAAAGTACTGGAGTTTCAGCTTTCGCATTATTCCTTCCAAAGAAATCCCAGGACTGATCTCCTTCAGAATGGACTGGTTGGATCTCCTTGCAGTCCAAGGGACTCTCAAGAGTCTTCTCCAACACCACAGTTCAAAAGCATCAATTCTTTGGCACTCAGCTTTCTTCACAGTCCAATTCCACATCCATACATGACCACAGGAAAAACCATAGCCTTGACGAGACGAAACTTTGTTGGCAAAGTAATGTCTCTGCTTTTGAACATGCTATCTAGATTGGTCATAACTTTCCTTCCAAGGAGTAAGCGTCTTTTAATTTCATGGCTGTAGTCACCATCTGCAGTGATTTTGGAGCCCAGAAAAATAAAGTCTGACACTGTTTCCCCATCTGTTTCCCATGAAGTGGTGGGACTGGATGCCATGATCTTCGTTTTCTGAATGTTGAGCTTTAAGCCAAGTTTTTCACTCTCCACTTTCACTTTCATCAAGAGGCTTTTTAGTTCTTCACTTTCTGCCATAAGGGTGGTGTCATCTGCATATCTGAGGTTATTGATATTTCTCCTGGCAATCTTGATTCCAGTTTGTGTTTCTTCCAGTCCAGCGTTTCTCATGATGTACTCTGCATATAAGGTAAATAAACAGGGTGACAATATACAGCCTTGAAGAACTCCTTTTCCTGTTTGGAACCAGTCTGTTGTTCCATGTCCAGTTCTAACTGTTGCTTCCTGCATACAAATTTCTCAAGAGGCAGATCAGGTGGTCTGGTATTCCCATCTCTTTCAGAATTTTCCACAGTTTATTGTGATCCACACAGTCAAAGGCTTTGGCATAGTCAATAAAGCAGAAATAGATGTTTTTCTGGAACTCTCCTGCTTTTTCTATGATCCAGCAGATGTTGACAATTTGGTCTCTGGTTCCTCTGCCTTTTCTAAAACCAGCTTGAACATTAGGAAGTTCACGGTTCACATATTGCTGAAGCCTAGCTTGGAGAATTTTGAGCATTACTTTACTAGCGTGTGAGATGAGTGCAATTGTGCGGTAGTTTGAGCACTCTTTGGCATTGCCTTTCTTTGGGATTGGAATGAAAACGGACCTTTTCCAGTCCTGTGGCCACTGCTGAGTTTTCCAAATTTGCTGGCATGTTGAGTGAAGCACTTTCACAGCATCATCTTTCAGGATTTGGAATAGCTCAACTGGAATTCCATCACCTCCACTAGCTTTGTTCGTAGTGATGCTTTCTAAGGCCTACTTGACTTCACATTCCAGGATGTCTGGCTCTAGGTCAGTGATCACACCATTGTGATTATCTGGGTCATGAAGATCTTTTTTTTTACAGTTATTCTGTGTATTCTTGCCATCTCTTCTTAATATCTTCTGCTTCTGTTAGGTCCATACCATTTCTGTCCTTTATCGAGCTCATCTTTGCATGAAATGTTCCTTTGGTATCTCTGATTTTCTTGAAGAGATCCCTAGTCTTCCCATTCTATTGTTTTCCTCTATTTCCTTGCATTGATCGCTGAAGAAGGCTTTCTTATCTCTTCTTGCTATTCTTTGGAACTCTGCATTCAGATGTTTATATCTTTCCTTTTCTCCTTTGCTTTTTGCTTCTCTTCTTTTCACAGCTATTTGTAAGGCCTCCCCAGACAGCCATTTTGCTTTTTTGCATTTCTTTTCTCTGGGAATGGTCTTGATCCCTGTCTCCTGTACAATGTCACGAACCTCAGTCCGTAGTTCATCAGGCACTCTGTCTATCAGATCTAGGCCCTTAAATCTATTTCTCACTTCCACTGTATGATCATAAGGGATTTGATTTAGGTCATACCTGAATGGTCTAGTGGTTTTCCCTACTTTCTTCAATTTAAGTCTGAATTTGGCAAAGTATATATCCTGTTTTAGCACGTGTATCAGTTCAGTTCATTCGCTCAGTCATGTCTCACTCTTTGCTACCCCATGAACTGCAGCACGCCAGGACTGCCTGTCCATGACCAACTGCTGGAATCTACCCAACCCCATGTCCATTGAGTTGGTGATGCCATCCAGCTATCTCATCCTCTGTCGTCCCCTTCTCCTCCTGCCTTCAGTCTTTACCAGCATCAGGGGAATGAGTTAGCTCTTCGCATCAGGTGGCCAAAGTATTGGAGCTTAAGCTTCAACGTCAGGTCTTCCAATGAACACCCAGGACTGATCTCCTTTAGAATGTACTGGTTGAATCTCCTTGCAGTCCAAGGCACTCTCAAGAGTCTTCTCCAACACCACAGTTCAAAAGCATCAATTCTTTGATGCTCAGCTTTCTTTATAGTCCAACTCTCAGATTCATACATGACTACTGGAAAAACTGCCTTGACTAGACAGACCTTTGTTGGCAAAGTAGTGTCTCTCCTTTTTAATATGTTGTCTAGGTTGGTCATAACTTACCTTCAGTATTGGTATAAGTTTTAGGTCCTTAGAATATGGGCATGTTCTGTGGGAGTTGCATTAGGAGACAGCAAGTTTATTTTTGGCTTTTTGTATTTTCTTTTCATTCTCTTAATTCCTGTTCTTATGCTGGCCTAAGCTTCTTGCTATTCTGGTCTAATCTTGGTTAAACATCTGAGTGCTCAGTACTTCAGATTTTTTCTTTCTTTTTTTTAAATTGAGGTATAATTGACTTAGTGTATTAGTTTAAGGTATGCTATTAATACATAATGATTTGATATATGTATGTTTTGTGAAGTGATAATCACTAAGTTTAGTTAACATCCATCACCATATATAGTTACAGTTTTTTCCTTGTGGTGAGAACTTTTAGGAGTTACTATCTTAGCAGCTTTCAGTATACAGTGCAGTATTATTAACTATAGTCACCACACTGTCGATGACACCCCCAGGACTTATAACTGGAAATTTGTACCTTCTGACCACCTTCACCCATTTCCCCCACTGCCCTACCCCCTGCCTCTGGCTGCCACCAGTCTGTTCGGTGTCTATACGTTTTGTTTGTTTGTTTGTTTAGATTCCACATACAAGTGAGATCATACAGAATTTGTCTTTGATTGATTTCATGTAGCATAATGCCCTGTAATAAATAGTAGGTCCAGTTATTGGGTGTTTGGCAACTATAAACATAAATGTTTACACTTAAGCATTTAAATCTTAAGCAGTTTACATATTTTGACAAATGAAGAATTTGTAATGGAGGACTAGGCTAATCACTTAGTCCAAGATTGCAGGTCAGAGAGAGGAGTTAGGGAGTTGTTGGTTGAACTGTGGAAGTATGAATTGAAAGCTCACCCCCTAACTATTTTACTGTATTGCATTTCTCTCCCATTCCCTCTTTCCTTTTTAAGAAATTGCAACTCTGATCTTCTGAGTTCAGATTTTCAGCTAAATGATAAGAGAAATTCATTTGATTGAATTAATTCACAATATTATAGAATTCTGATAATAAAAATATGATTTTGATAAAACTTGATAATGTGATGATCTTTGGTGAGAATTGAGCCAGTATGGAATCAGAACTTAATCCTGTTTCTCTAAATCATCCTTCATTCTTATATGTGTTGTAGTTGGGTTGCCTCCATTTTTCAGTCAGAATTTAGCTCAGTAGTTCTCAACTTAATGGGCCGAGAACATTTGGGAACACCACCCATTACAAGGTATTGTCTGATGACCTAACAGATGATTTGCCCTTCTCATATTGTGCTGTTATTTTTAACTGTGTATCAATACTACCATGATTAGAATATAAAAAATTACATATTCATGATAGAATTTTGTCATATTTTCTTAGTGTGTAAATACTAAAAATACTACCTTGGGGATCTGAATATCTTGATGTAAACGAAATCCTTTTACTTGTAAAGAAACATTGCTTAAAACATGGTATAAGGAAATTATATACACTGGTTATATTTTAGAATTTGTTTTCAAGGCAACCATAGTGAATAATGGGAAATCAGCTGTAATATTTGAATGAATGACTAGCTTGCCAACCTTCAACTGGTAAAATCCCTTTAATCTTCTCAGAGGTGATTCTGCTTTAAATACAAGATCTTTATTAACCCAGATTTTCTCTCTGATTAGCGAAATTTTGGGCATTTAGTATAAAATTCAGGTAAGGGGGTTTTGGGCAGAAAGCCTTAACTTGGGGGTCTTCTATTTTGTCTCTTTCTAATTTAAGAGTTTCTGAGGACCGTCATTTCTTCCCAGTAGCTCCAGGGCATAGACAAGTGAGGAATGAAGTAGTGGCGTATTGTGTTATTTTGTAAACTGAGTGCCGTCTATTTTTTTTTATTTCATACTAGGATTGGGAAAAAAATGAAAAAGCTAAGATTTATTAATCTCTTTTCTCCCCACATTGCTAAGCATAATCAGAAACCATCCCATTTTATGTTAGTTTGCTAGATAGAGTCTCAAAGAGGGTGACCTGCCGAAGGTCCCAAGTCATAAATTTTGGAGCGAGTATTCCTTGCTCCAGAGATTTTTCTTTTTCATTTTACCTCACTGCCTTTCAGTGTGAAGAGTTATTTTTCATTCATCTAAATGACATGATTTCAGAAGTAAGCATTACTTGAGGAAGTTTTTATTTAAATTATAAAAATTTAATTTGTAATTTTAGATTAAAAAATTATTTTTGGCTGCACTGGATTGCTTTGTGTGGGTTTTCTCTAGTTGCAACAGGTGGGGATTGGTCTTAATTGCGGCTCATGGGCTTCTCACTGCAGTGCCTTCTCATTGCAGAGCACTGGCTCTAGAGCATGCAGGCTCCAGTAGTTGCGGCACACAGGCCCAGTAGTTGGCACCTCCCAGGCTCTAGAGCACAGGCTCAGTAGTTGTGGTGCATGGGCTTAGTTGCTCCTTGGCATGTGGAATCCTCCCAGAGCACGGATCAAACCCCTGTGTCCCCCTGCACTGGTAGGTGGACTCTCATCGTCTGCCACCAAAGAAGTCCTGTAATTTGAATTTTAAAATGTTAGTAGGTTGAAATTAATATATTAAAGTTATAAATTATATTAATATTGTGTCACCCAAGAAGGAAAAAGAATAAAGATACCACCCAATTACTTTGAAAATATTTAGTGCCTTTATAAGAAAATTCTGTAATATTTGAGCTAGAAAATGAGAGAAATAGAATGATTTAGGGTCACTGCCTAAATTTTATTGTAGGCAGAATATCAGTCCACATACATTTAAAGAAATAGTGGTACAGCATTCTGTTGGGTTTGTTTCAATCAGTTCAGTCACTCAGTCATGTCTGACTCATTGCGACCCCATGGACTGCAGCACACCAGGCTTCTCTGTCCATCAGTAACTCCCGGAGCTTGCTCAAACTCATGTCCATCGAGTTGGTGATGCTATCCAACCATCTTATCCTCTATTGTCCCCTTCTCCTCCTGCCTTCAGTCTTTCCCAGCAGTAGGGTCTTTTCCAATGGGTCATTTCTTCACTTCAGGTGGCCAAAGTATTGGAGCTTCAGCTTCAGCATCAGTCCTTCCAATGAATATTCAGTCAGGATTGATTTCCTTTAGGACTGACTAGTTTAATCCCCTTGCAGTCTTCTCCAACACCGCAGTCCAAAAGCATCAATTCTTCAGCGCTCAGCTTTCTTTATGGTTCAGCTCTCACATCATTCATGACTACTGGAAAAACCATAGTTTTGACTAGATGGACCTTTGTTGGCAAAGTAATGTCTCTCTTTTTTTGTGGGGAGGGGGTTAGTTTAGATTGCTTATTTAATTTTATTTATTTTAAGGAAATACCTCCTTTCTTTAAAATTCTTTTTTGATAATTTTGTAATGGATTTTGTAAATACATGGTGATATGGATTTTGATGTTTCAAAGCAAGATTAAAGCTTGTAGAGTATACATTTGCAGGGGTTGAGAAACAACTTAAAATAGTAAATCAAATTTCTGGCAAGTCAGTTTGCTAACTAGAACAGACATAACATGAATGTAAATATATGTGTAATCTTGTGCTTTAATTTATAAGACTTTTTTCCTACCAGTTTATTACAGATTTGTTGCCATACTTTTTTGGGGAGGGGGCCTATTTTTGTTAATAAATTTTGATTCTAAGGGAAGGAATTTTCCACTGAATGAATAAAAGTAGATGAAAAAAGTCAACATTTTTGTCTTATACAATCACCTTAGAGTTTAAAGGACTTAGAAGTCACTGGCTGCTTTGGACAGTGGGATTTGGGAGAAGATGTTTTAGTTCATCTCTCAAGAGTCTTAAACTGGAGGTTTACTCAGGGTGTCTGTGGACTTGGACTGTAAAGACTTTAGAATTTAATTCAGGTCAAGGTACTCTGGGTCTGTATTGCATGCAGTTATTTCACTTACTTCTTAAAACAATCCTGAGAGCCAAGTGGTGGCTTTAATCATTTAATCATTCCCATTAGATTAAGAAACTGAGGCTTAGGGAGGTTAAGAAACTTGTCTAAAGTTAGTAAGTAGTAGAACCAAGATTTCAGTACAGAGAATCTGACTTCTGGCATGGGATCTTTGTCTTTGTACAGTACTGTCTACCTGGATTTCATTTGAAACTGTCTTCACCAGCTCCCCCTCCCCCAAAAGTTTTATATTCTACTAGACCAGGAGTTCTTAACCCCCTCTGGTCTCTGAACCTTAAAGAAGCCATAAGTGGATTCCAGGTAAACTTGAAATTAGATGCAAATTTTGAATGTGTATTCATTTTTCTCAGAATAGGGTCCATAGATTTTGGCAATTTCTCAAGGGTCTCTGACCCTCCAAAGTAGTGAGAATCACTGCACTGTAAGCTGCTCTGAGGAAGGTACTATGAGTTTTCATCTTTGTATTCCTTAGCATCTGGTTTTTTGATTGCTCAAAAATATTCATTGAAGAGAATTTAACAAATAAGAGATAGTATGTGGGGAAGTAAGCTTAGAATTGGTCATAATTTGGGAATTTTAAGATACCTTGAAATGTTTACTAAATGAGTATGAGAGCATTAGTTTTATTTTCTTGGTTCAGAAAATTGTTTTGTTACTGACAAGTTTGAATTTTCAGCTGTAGTATATAGTAGCCCTATGAAGTTAGGTTTTTTGAAGTCAGAGCTTAAATTAGCAAAATTTAAGTGTGTTCAGAAATGCCATTGAAAAGTCCTCTAGATCTAGAGGCTGCTATGTGGTTTCTCTAAAAGGCCAGTTTTGTGTTTTTTGTTTTTTTCATCCAGTGTAGGAATGAACTGTTTTAGTACTTGGTGGAGCTCTAAGGTCCATGATGCTGCTAAGTCACTTCACTCATGTCAACTCTGTGCGACCCCATAGATGGCAGCCCACCAGGCTTCCCCGTCCCTGGGATTCTCCAGGCAAGAACACTGGAGTGGGTTGCCATTTCCTTCTCCAAGGCATGAAAGTGAAAAGTGAAAGTGAAGTCGCTTAGTTGTGTCCGACCCTCAGCGACCCCATGGACTGCAGCCTTCCAGGCTCCTCCGTCCGTGGGATTTTCCAGGCCATAGTACATCTTTAAACATTAAAATCATACTCTGTGCTTAAAGTATTCCTAATTATGAGAGTCACGTGGAAACTGAGAGCAGCTGAGGGAATGGCAGTGTCATATCTCCCATCTTAGGCTTTGTCTAGAGCACATGTGTTTTGACTGTATCAGGGTAGATTGGTTGTTGGGAATTGCATGCTTTATTTTTTTTCTAAGTGATTGTTCATGTTCACACATTTATTTGTATTCTCTCTCTACTACAAGTAGGAGTTAAAAGTAGACATTAGGTGAAAATCTGATGATTCCAGCAAATGTTGTACTTCTGTTCATTGTGTTCAAGCATGAGTTTTACTCTCAAGGTTTCATATATTTTTACCAACAAAAAAGTTTTTACCACGTCAAAACTGCTTGCATTTTGTTTTATTGAATGTTTTTCTTTTTTTTTGATCTAATGATGACATATTTAAATTCCATATTTAAATTCCTCTGTTTGCCAAATGACTTCAATTTCATCTGCTTTCTTCCAGAGCTAAAAGGCAAGATGTAATGTTTGAGCACATTGCTCATAAAGTCGGTGTTGAGGGGTTTTTGTTTTTGTTTTTTTTCCTGTTAGTTCCAAATTCAGTTTATATGTTAGTTTTGGTCATGCTTTAATCGCTGTGCTTTGTCTTTGCATATAATGCCCCTTTCCGTTGTCTCTGTTTAATGCATGGAATAATAACTATTTTTTGTTTTTTTTTTTTTCAGTTTTATTCACTTTCTCATTGCACTGCAGCTTTTCTCTCTCCAGCTTTCTTATTTGAATAATGTCTCCTTGCTGCTCAAAACTAACCATGCATTGTGACTGAGAATGTTACTAAGTAGAAGGAAAGTGTTAGTCACTCAGTGTCCAACTCTGCAACACCGTGGACTGTAGACCAGCAGGCTCCTCTGTCCATGGGATTCTCCAGGCAGGAATACTGGCATGGGTTGCCATTTCCTTCTCCACGGGATCTTCCCAACCCAGGGATCAAACTTGGGTCTCCCGCATTACAGGCAGATTTCTGTACGGAGTCACAAGGGAAACCCTAAGTAGAAGGAAAACCTCATGAATTTAGTTGTATGGGAAATGCATGTTGTTTTATTGCATTGTGCTGGAGATGGGTTGTACAGTGTATCACAGATTCCTTTTGGATTTCTAAATTCTCTTTTAGCAATATTCTTTTAGAACAGCCTCTTTATAATACAGTTTTTATTCTTGGCAACGTAAACCTTGAGGAAGTGTTATAGCCAGTCTCTAGTGTATAACAGTTAATGTTTAAAATCTCTTAATACAGTGAGCTGTCACCATGTTTAATAAATTACAGTATTGTATTAACATAAATTCCTTTGGGTGCCAAGATATCTGTTGCACAGATGCTTGCTATTATTTATAGGTTTGTTTCTAACCTTTGTAGGTTGACTTTTATTTTTCTGTTCATTTGTCACCATGCAGTAGCATAATTCTTTAACTGGCATATATGCAAAATAGTTTTCAGGAAAAGACTTTGAAAGTACTGAAAAAGCAGATCACTCAAAATTTTTGGACCTTAAGCAGTATAGTAAGATAAAGTCCCATAATTTAAATAGATATATTGTCTTTATTTGAATGTGTTCTTATACGGCCTTTCTTCCCAACATTGGGTAAACTACAGAAGTGTCTTTATCTGACAAAACTAGATGGTGGCAGTAGCCTGATCGGTCTCTTTGGTTTTGAACCTCTAAGACCTGGTGTTGGGGTGGGGAAAAATTCATTTGTTTGTATTTTATTTTAGAGTAAGCTGTTGGTATTTTCTGTAAGTCTGAGTCTTCTTTTATATTAAACATTTTTTGAGTGGGAACTTCAATTTTATTTGCTAGTCAGATTCAGTAATCAGTAACTCAGATATTCTTCTTTAAGTTATGGATACTCTATTAAGATATCAGAATTAATTTTTAGAAGGAATGTGTAATGTTTTGATGTGCTAGTGATCTAATTTTCTAATTTGTCATTATTTTAGATACATGAAGCCAGTTTTGTAAAATCATTGGTAGATGAACTACCTCCAGCTCAGGAGGTTAAATGTATTAGAAAATAGTTTTGAATATTTATAAACATTTACTTTTTAAAAGTTACTAGATAAAAACACCTACATTTTGCTACTTCCTTATATGCCAAGTTTCTCACACTATTTTAGTAAAATAGGATAAAATCTTATCTGTAAATGTAAATTATATGAATTTTTAAAAATAAGACTATAGTAGCCAGGTCTTTCTAAAACAAAACAAAAAAACTCTTAGATTCCAGTAACTCTTCTAGCTTTTTGCATAAGAGGAACTTTTCAGTTTTCAATTTGTTAAGAATTTAGACTAACTTGGAAGAAGGAAAAAAAATTTTTTTGTACAATGAGCTGCAACTATTACAACTGGGGTTTTAACCTAATGTATCTAGGAATTGAAGTGGTCTTTTACCAGTTTTCTGGTAGGATTTTAGCAACATTAATGAATGGGGCTTCCCTGGTGGCTCAGTGGTAAAGAATCTGCCTGCCAGTACAGAAGATGGGAGTTCCATCTTTGGGTAGGGAAGATGTCCTGGAGAAGGAAATGCCTGCCCACTCCAGTATTCTTGCCTGGAGAATCCCATGGACAGAGGATCCTGGTGGGCTACAGTCCACAGGGTTTTGAAAGAGCTGGACATGACTTAGCGACTAAACAACAGCCACCATTAACAAATACTTATTGTTTTGTTTTTTATACTTTTTCTCCTCTAGTATTTTTTTATGAAACATTTCAAACAGGAGATTGAAAGATTGTGCTGTGAGCACTGTAGATTCTACAGTTTACATTTTCTGTATTTGCTTTACTATGTATCTTATTCATCATTCACCGTTCTTTTTAAAAAATATGTCTAAGTAAATTGAAGATATTAGAATATTCCACCCTTACATACTTCATGAATGTTAGTAATTAAGAGTGAGGTTCTTTTTCTTTTTAGGTAAAATTTGCATGTAGTCAAATGCACAAATCTTTAAGGTACCATCAGATGAGTTTCAAGGAACACATGTAGTCATGTAACATAAACCCCTGAGATATAGAACATTACCTTCACCTCTTCTTCCTCCTGCCCAGTCAGTACACTGTCACTGTTCTATTGTTTTCACCATAGATTTATTTTGCTTATTCTAAAACTTCATATAAGTGGATTCATAGAATACTCTTTTGTGAGGCTTTTTCACTCAGCATGATCTTTTTGAGGTACATTAATGTTGCATTTTCTAGTAGTTCATTCCATTTTATTACTTTTGGTTTATTTTAAAACCTCGGGTGTACTTTACACAGAAATTATTTGTCCCTTCCTGAATTCTTAAAGCACTCTATATTAAATTCTAAGGTATTTGTTATATCATAGATACTCATTTATCTTCACTACTACGTAAGCAACATGTTTTCATAGCATGGTGTGTAAAATATGCCCCACTAATACTTGTTGAACGGTCTATAGTTAAAAGTCTTTCTTACAGCTTTTGTTACAGAGATCCTAAACTTGAGTTACAATTATAATGTAAAATCAGTGCTTAGATGACTGGAGAAGGAAAAGGCCACCCACTCCAGTCTTCTTGTCTGGAGAATCATATGGACAGAGGAGCCTGGTAGGCTCCAGTCCATGGGGTCCCAAAGAGTCAAGAGACGACTGCAGGACTAACCCTAGTGCTTGGATGAAGATTAAATAAAATTTTAATAAAAATTTTAATTATAGTCTGTTGTCAATTTTCTCCAAGGGAGTCTTCATTTTTATGGTGAGCAAATGTGAGACTTTCAAATGACCATAAGTTTGAAAGAGATCATAATGATTCTTAGCATATAAGGGTGAAGAGTGGGAATCAATCAAATAATAAGACTATTGCCAATTTAATTTTGACTTTGACCTTTTATTTCTCTGAATACATTGTTTCAGTTTTCATTATATTCTTGGTACTTTGATAATCACATTTAAAGCCTTTTTTATTTTATAGAGTCACCGTGTACATTTCTTATTCTTCAGGAAAACTTATTTGGAAGTAGCACAGGATCGTTGGCCTCTCAGAACAGGGCAAGTGAAAAGCTGGGAGTCTTATATAAGATATGAAAAGTGGAGAAGCATCTGTGTTTTTGCCGTTCTCGTTTCTTTCACTGATTATCCCAATCTAGGTCTGTACCTCTGTAAATCCAGATAGATAGGTAGGCTTACTATGGAAAGGTTATTTATGAGTAGAACATGGTGATACAAGAGTTTGTCTTAGGCAAATTTTATAGTAGACAGTTCTTGTCCATAAAATTCTGCCTATTGTGATTGCAGATTGAATCTCAATATTCACAGTAATTTACTAAGTACATTTGAAGTGAGCTGTTCCTGAGCTTTAAAATGTCCGTATATTTAATGGAGCCATGGAACAATAGGTGAGCTCTCAGAGAACAAATGGGCAGCAGTGCCGTGTTGCGAAAGAATGCACTGCCTTGTTCACCATGTCCATTTTTAGATCAGTCTGGCTGGCAGTGAAATGCAGAAGTGCTTGCCACACAGGTGCCGTGTTCTGCAGCTGTTGGAAACATTTGCCCTCCCACCCACCCACCACTCCCCCACTCCCCCAGTCCCCCACTTCTTCACATATAATTATGCTCTGTTTAAATGTTAATGCTAGAAGATGGGATTTGAGAGTTTGAATGTCTGTTTATAACTAGGTACAGCTCAGAGAGATAATTGGTCATTTAAGCAGCTGAATTTAATTGTCTAGATACTTGAAGTTTCTAAAAACTAAAAACCTAGCCTTAAGGTCAGAGTTTTAGAATTACAAGAGACTGCCTTTACCTTTGAAAGAGCATGTCTGCAGAGTTACTGACCTCCAGACTGAACTTCTTGAAGACAGAGCTTATATATATATTTTCATTTTTTAATCTGTTGCAACACGCATAATGCCTGGCATCTAGTAGGCACTTAATATATGCTTGTGAGAGTCTTAGATAGCAGATGAAGCCAAAATATTATTTAGATGTGGTATGGTTCTAAATCAGAAAATTATGATTTTTTTTTTTTTAAGCAGATGCCTCATGGTAAGTTTTATAGCAGCCTTGAGAACAAAGTGCTGCGGCAGCAGAGAGAAGGGGAATGGTCAGTGCTGCCCATGGTGGTTGTCGAATACTTTATGTTTTGATATATCATGGAAAATCTTTTCCTAGACTACAGTTTAGAGAACTTGGTTTTGAAGAGTTTTTATCATCTTAAGAGACGTCAGTGTATTTTCCCTAAAGCAGTGTCTTTTCCTCTCTATCCCCATTTTAGGCAATTTTCATGCATTACGTAAGGAGATTAAAGTTTAATGATTCCAAATCTGAAAGTTCTAGAGAAGAATGTTTTCCGTAACCTGACTAGAACAAATATTTTCTTTTCTGTAGTTGCCTTTTCTTTTCTGAAAAGAAAGTAGGCTTTGAAGTCAGACTTAGGTTTGAATCCTACCTCTTTAAACAGCATTTACCTGAAGGAAGCAATTTAACCTAATCATGCATCAGTTTCTCTGTCCATAAAATAGGGGTAATACCTGCTGTAAAATAGTGATATAAGGAGAAATAAGCTACTTCCTAAAAGCGTGGCATCAGTATTCCTGGAACACATCAAGAATTTAAGAAATATTCAGTTCAGTTCAGTCACTCAGTCGTGTCCGACTCTTTGCGACCCTGTGAATAACAGCACGCCAGGCCTCCCTGTCCATCACTTCCTTTTTATTCGAAGGAGAATCTTGAGGAGTGAGCAGGATTGTAGTACTTCTTTAGCTTTAGGGAAGCTGTTGTAGGAGGCTGCACTATGCCTTCAGGCTTCTGTTCTTTCGGCATGTATTAGTACACAATATCTGCAAGGCAGGTAGGGATTTTGCAGTCTTGTTGGTGGAGGAAACAAAAACTGATAGTTAAATTATAATATAAGATAGTAGGGATACTGAGAGTAAATACGTAGAGGTTCTGAGAAGAGGAAGGTCCTGATAAACTGCAGTTGTTAGGCATCCTTCATGACTGTAGGAGAGCTGCAAACTGGACCTTAAAGACAGAATGAAGGAGCAGGAAAAACATTGAGAGGATCAGAAGGATAAAAAGTACAGGGCCTTTCTGGCAGAAATTTTTTTCCACCTTTACTCAGATATAATTGACATACAACATTGTATAAGTTTAAGGTGTGCAAGTATGTCAATTTGGTAAATTTATATATTGCAAAATTATTACCACCTTAGCATTAGCCACCACTTCAGCCTGTCACAGAATTGTATCATTTCTTTTTTGTGGTGAGAATATTTAATATCTATTGCTCTTAGCAGCCTGCAAGTTTTTAACAGTATTGTTAGCTATAATCACTGTGCTGAACATTAAATTCCCAGAATTTGCCAATTTTGCAACTAGAAGTTTACCCTTTGATCCGTATTTCTCCCATTACCCCCACTGCCCATCCCCTGGTAACCACCACTCTACTCTCTGGTTCTCTGAGTTTGGCTTTTTTAGATTCCACAGATAAGTTATATCATATTGTATTTGTCTTTTTCTGTCTGAATTATTTCACTTAGCACAATGCCCTTAAGGTCCGTCTATGTTATTGCAAATGGCAGGATTTCCTTCTTTCTCATGACTGAATAATACTCCATTTGTACATATGTACTGCATCATCTTTATCCATTCACCCAATGACAGGCTGTTCCCATATCTTGGCTATTACAAATAATGCTGTGATGAATATAGGGGTGCAGATCTCTCTTTGAGACCATGTTTTCATTTCTTTTGGATGTATACCTCATAGATTTGCTGGATCATATGGTAGCTCTGTTTTTAATTTTTTGAGGAACTTCTATACTGTTTTCCACAGTGACTGTACCAATTTACATTCCTACCAACAGTGTATAAAGCTTCCCTTTTCTCCCCATTCTCACCAAATTTACCTCATCTTTTTAAGGATAGCCATTTTAACAGGTGTGAGGTGATACCTCACTGTGGTTTTGATTTCCAATTCCCTAATAGTTAGTGATGTCGAACACCTTTTCATATACCTCTTGGCCATTTGTATGTCGTCTTTAGAAAAATGTCTGTTCAGTTCTTCCTGGCAGAATATTTTTATATGGCTTGTAATAGTAGTTTCAACTATTTAGAACAGAAAAATGTTGGGGCTGACTGAAACTGTCTGTGCTGATGTAGAGGAAGCAGGAGGAAAGTACCCTGAATGTATTATTTCGAGAGAGTGACCTGTCACTTACTACATGTGTCTTTGTTTTAAAGTGTAAGCCAGGTAGCATGCTTCCTATTCTCGGAGATTTCTTGCTCAGATTAATAGATTAAAAATCTTCAAAATCCTATATTATCTTATCTATTAATTCCCTTAAATAATCTTTGACTTCATTTCTTGCTATTTGCTCTCTCATCCACACAGCTCTCTTTCCAGGAGTAATATGACTGACATGCTACCACTTCACAGCCTGCGGACTTCTTTCTGTCTGTAAACCTCTTCCTTCAGGTATCCATGTGGCTTGTTCCCTCAGCTCTCTCGGGTTTCTACTCCAGTGCAATCTGAGGAAAGAGGAGAAAAGGGAACTCTTGTACCCTGTTGGTGGGAATGTAAAAATTGGTGCAGGCATTAGGGAAAACAGTATAGAAGTTCCCTCACATGGCAAGTGCCATTCCTACTGTTTTATTTCCAAAGCACTTAGAATCATTTGACATGTAAAAAGTGCATTTGCTCATTGTCTCTTCTAATCCTTCTAAAATATAGACTCCTTGAGGGCAGATACATTTTTTTTTATTCACTGCCACACTACCAGTGCCTAGTGCAAACTAGACAGGAAATACTTATTAAATGAATAAACTTTTTCTTTCTTTCTGAGTTGTAAAAGAACTTTGGTCACTGTAGACTTTTCTTTCCTTTAGTGCCATTGAATGAACAAAACAGGGCCTTCCTGAGGAAAGCATCAGTTCATTTGGTTAACATTAAACACGTACTTTGCAAATATAGACATGCCTCAGAGATACTGTGGGTTTGGTTCCAGACTTACTGTAATAAAGTGAATATTACAATAAGGGGAGTCACAGGAAATTTTTGTTTCCCAGTGCCTATAAGAGTTACACTTACACTATACTGTCTAAAAAATGTGTAATAGCATTATGTCTAAAAAAACACCTACATTTGTAATATACTTCATTTTCCCCCTTTTTTATCTGAGAATTCATAATGATTGACAAATTTGATCTCACCCTAAGAGAATGGAAAAGGTTTACACTTGTTTAGAAAGGGTCAGTAAAACTAGTAGCATTTTTGAAATTTATGTGAGAGAAAGATGTTTAAAGAAGGGGAGTCAACAGTATGTCTTGTAAGTAAGTAGGAAAATATCACAAGATTTGAATTAGTTCCTTGTGAATCTAATCAATCATTTTCCATCACAGCAAATTTCCCATCACATTCAAATGATTGAATCTAATCAGTCATTTCCCATCACAGCAAAATGTGATGGGAAATGATTGAACGATTTTGAAGAGTCTTTAGTATAATTAAAGACATATTTTTAAGACTGATTTTTGGTAGGACAGTCAGAAGAAGAGAAGTCAAAATTTTAAGGACATTTATAAAGAAAAGTTTGATGTATTTGAGGTTTGAAATAATCTGAACAAGAAAAATGAAGGAAAAATGGCCACAACAGGAGAATTTGAGAAAAAGCAGAAATGAGACGCTGTTTGGGATGTATGGAATATAGGAGGACAGTGTTTGAAATACCAACTTGTTATTGTCATTGCTTTAGGATAAGTGATGAGGGCTTCCCTAGTGGCTGAGTGGTAAAGAATCCACTTGACAATGCAGGTGATGCAGGTTCGATCCCTGGATCAGGAAGATCCCCTAGAGAAGGAAATAGCAACTCACTCCAGTATTCTTGCTTGGAAAATCCCATGGACAGAGGAGCCTGGAGGGCTTACAGTCCATAGAGTCGTAAAGAGTCGGACATGACTAAGTGAGTAAACAACACCAACAAAGCAATAACTATAATTTACTCTCGGTTTCCATCCTTAGAAAAGAGGCTAGAAAGTGAGGTGACAGTTTTTTTTTTTCCTGTGAATTGCTTTTGGAATATGGTTTCTTCTCTACAATGGCCTAATTAGCAGGGGAGGGAGGAATGTTTTCACTAGGGATAACAGGATGTTTTTTATCCTTCTATGATCATAGGTAATGTGGGTGAGAGAAAAAGTACTGATGTAGTTTCAGAAATACTGAAATGATTTGGGGGGATAAAACTTATGCATAGAAATGCTTTTGCTTTGTTAACACTGCTGTTTTTAAATGGAGTTTCCTTTCGAATCTTAACCTCAAGACTGTGTTTACTTTTGTTTGTTAATTTAGTAGGTCTGTCTGTTGACTTAGTATGTGACAGTTTTCATGGAAGTCAGGGAACATTTTGCTTTAATTTTTAGCAGTAGGTGTGTATATTGTTGGCCTTTTAGATATGGCATACTCTCAGCTAGCCAAGTGTGCTAGATAAGAGGCCGAAACCTAGAAAGAAACAACTGGCAGAGCAGTGTTTTTCAACAGAATTATTGTTCTGCTCTTTGGCTTTCTTATTGTCATTCTATACATCTCCCTTCCCAGTTGCTCAGACGTACCCTTTTCCAGCTTCCTGCAAAATTTAACGCTTCTGCTTCTATGTTAACACACAGCATTGAATAAAGAAGGGCAGATTTAGCCTAGACAGCTCAAACAGCACTTTTCAAGCACTAACTGTTTGCTCAATACTATGCTTGACTCTGAGCATACAAACCTGAATATACATGATCCCTTGTGAGAAAATCACAGCAGAGCAATCTAGTGGGAGAACATCCATAATCTACAGTAATATTTGCATAGAGATACTTGAAGAGCTAGTTTCCATTTAGTAATCTTGACAAAAACAAATGCATAAACAGTCAGAAAGTGGTCCTCTCATGGCTTTTCTTCATAAATATTAAAACCTATATTTTAGAATTGCATGTTTTAATGTTTTTTAGAATTTCTTTTCAGTTCAGTTCAGTCGCTCAGTTGTGTCTGATTCTTTGCGACCCCATATAGACAGCAAAGAAAATATTTGTTTTTTTAGAATCATTTGACCAATTTAAGTAGATTGACAGAGCATTTTTGGTAGTATATTGAACTAAATATGGCTTTATTTTAAATTATTTAAATTTTACATTAATAAAAATTAGTGTATTAAAAAGGATCTTTTCAGTCCAAGCATGTTCTGATTCTTAACATTTTATTTAATCGTTAAGTTTTATTATCCTTCCTATTTTCCTATTGAGTACTTTTGATTTTTTGTTTTTAAAAAATTTTTCTTGGCATGAAAACCTTATTGCTTTATAGAAAAATGCTGTCTGAAAATTCATTATCAAATCCTTTTAAGATGATAGCAGAATATGTTTCTCCCCCTTTTTAAATTGTATTTTTTTATTTAAACTGGTCTCACACATGAACTTTCTTAGAATCGAGTAGTTCCTGGTTCCTATGGGACTTCCTGTTTTCTCAAATAAAAATAGAAAAACACCTCAGAAAGGAAACCTGGTCAGTGTGAACAGCTTTGTAGGCTCAGATAGTCTTAGTTGTGTCCTGACTTACAGAGATCCAGGTATCTGAAAGCTTTGAATATTTTTGCATATAATTTTAAAGTAGAGGGTAAGGAGGAGATTCTAAATAATAACTAGAAAAGTGCTATATAATATTCAGCCATAAACTTGTTTGAATCTTTTGGGGAAGGATGGATATAGGGAGGTTGAATGGAAAATGGTAAATCCTTTCTTTATAATATATATTAGAAAAAAGTTGTTTAGTATTGAGACCTAATTCTTAGCTATTTTGATGTGTGTGTATGTTTCTTGACACTTTTCCAGATGTTAGCAAGGACTAGGCAGGTTTGTCTTTTAATCATTGGAAGTAAGAATTCTAAATGAATTACTCAGTTTTAAAGCATCTTGCATATTTCCTCTAGTAGTAACTGACTTTTATATTTTGAAGAGAAACCAAGTTAAGGAGCCAAAATAAAGTCACTAATAGTAATGATCATAGGTAACATGTATTAAGTGTTTGACACTGTATCAAGCATTTTATATGATTTATCTCATTTAATCCTAACAACTGTATAAAGTAGGTGTCATTACATCCTTCCCTTGTAGAAGAGGAAACTACAGCTTAAAGTGGCTAAGTAGATAGTAGTTCAAGGTCACGTTGCTAGCAAGCAATGGAGCTAGGGCTGGAACCAAGTCTGAGACCAGAGCACCTACTCTTAATTATTATAGAGCAAACTACAAAATCATAGTGAGAATGGTAAATATAGTAAGTCTGAAAAAGTAGTTCTCTAACCTTTGTTATCATCAATTTGTTTATATTTTGTTTGCATGTTTACATTCAGTTTTAGCAGAGTACATTTTAGCATTTCTCAGGGCTTGGTTAGGGGGATTGTTATTCTTAAATGATACTAACAGTTCTCTCTTTTTCTTTCCTTGATAGTAAAAAACCCCTTTGATGAAACATTTGGAGACATGCAAGTAAGTAAATCTTAATACTGATACTTTATGTCATTTTTTTTATGATAAAAGTATTAGGATGAATATCAACTGACAATAGGAATTTTAAACGTTCTTTTATGCTGAGGCAATAAATTCTCTTATTTTTGAGTATTCCTTTTCTATAATATAATTAAATCTGACACAGATTTTCTCCAAAGAGCAGAACTGTTTATCATTTAAAGATAAAAGCCAGTCGCAAGGTAAAATGGCAGTGGCATGTCACCTGGGGATCTGGTCTTAGCCTTCAAAGTGTGTGTGTGTTTTCTTAGTTGTTGGATACTCTCGCAGATTTTGCTCTTCTTTTGTTCTCTTTGGATTTTTTGCTCATTGGCAGGCCTTTTCAACTGTCAGGAAGCAAAGGATTTAGAGTCTTATGCAACCTATTTACGATTCTTTTTCTTTTTAAAGGATTTATAATATTAATTTTAACCTAAGTGTTACATGGAAATATTTTTCACTTGCCCCTCATCATTATAGGCAATACAAAGGTTGTGATATTTAAGTTTATATTATAATACACAATTAGTTGTGGTTTTTTTTTTTTGTTTTATTATTATAGGAACTGAGAGTAATATAGATAGACCTGTATGGAAAACATTGTTGTGCTAAAGGATATGTGATAATGTGAAGTCAGATCCATAGATTGTTACTTTAGATTGTTAGTATTGATTATTTTCAGTAGTATTTTATTGTGACGATACTTTGTTTTTTTTAAAGTTGACTTGATCGGTTATGATATTATCATTGCTATGGCATCGTAGTTTAAATTTGCAGTGTATACTCACTGAACGTTGAAAATGCAAGACTTTATTTTCTTCTGTATAATTTTCCACTTGGAGGAACCTGAAGTTCCTAACCTCTGAATAATAGTAATAATTATAATGAAGATAATGGCTAGTCACTTGAGTGTTCATTCTGTGCGAGGCACTGTGCTAAGTAATTAAAATCCATTATTATCATTTAATTAAGGACTTGATACAAATACAGAAAATATCCTTGAGACAGTTGGCTGAAATAGAGACGGGAATATTTAAAGGTGACACTATATGAGAAAATTTGGTGGCGTCACCCTATGGTTTGACTTTTCCTCTTACGAATCAGAATGATTCAGAGAATGAGATTTGCTTCAAAGAATGATTTATATGACTAAAAGAAAATCTGGAGCTTACCAAAATACACAATTAGAAGGTAGCTATTAGTATTTCAAATTAAAAATTATTTTTGCTAATGAAAGGTTACTTTTGAAAGCTTACTTTAAATATGGATTTATTTGTAGATCTTTAATTTGTTTTCAGGGTGATCAGTAGACACATTTCAAGCCAAGAATTAGAAGAGAGTTTGAAAAGCAGAATGGAGGAAGTTAATAATGAAACTATAAGCCAATATAAGTTTCTCTAAGAAAGTAACTTTGGAATTTAATATACAGACCTTTCAGGTTTACCTATAGTTTAGCATAATGGTGCTAAAGATTATTGAACCAAAGCCTTTCTGCTCTTCAAAGTTAATTTGTTTCCATTAATAAAATATTCCATAAAAACTATTTAGATCATAATTTAGTTGATCATTTGGATGGCACTTGACACCCTTGTAGTAATATAGATGGTCATTTTGAATGAGTTGCCACTGGAAAAATAATTCTTGAAAAAATTATAGTTGAGATTTTGGGGTGTTTAAATTCTTTGTAAGAGACTGTAA